>NC_058130.1:110047103-110347103 GCF_016433145.1 Gracilinanus agilis
CCTTTCCTTTCCTTTCCTTTCCTTTCCTTTCCTTTCCTTTCCTTTCCTTTCCTTTCCTTTCCTTTCCTTTCCTTTCCTTTCCTTTCCTTTCCTTTCTTCTCTTTGCTTTCTCATTTCCTTCCCTTACATTTATTTACCTGCAAAGTACCTGGTATTGGTACTAGCAAACTGGTAATTTTTGAAGATAACTATTAACCCACAATGCTATTTACACATTATTACTACTATTGCTATTATAATCTTTAAAGTGATTATACTGACATACAATGGTAATAATAGCTGACATTTATATGGTATTTTAAAGTTTATGAAATGCTTTCCAGACATTGTCTCTTAGGAGCCTCCCAACCACCTTGAGAGCAGAGTACTTTCTATAGATAGTATTATGCCTGTTTTACTAATGAGGCAATCAAGACTTAGAGAAATTCAGCGATTTGCCTGGGGACTCACAATTGGTCAACCTCAGAGGTGTCAAAGGAGTACAAGACTGCTCGACTAAGTCTAGAACTCTATAAGTCATGTTGCCTCTCAACATGACAGACTAAAATATTGTCAACGATATATCTATTACTAATTACAATTTCATTCTTTAGGATTAATAGAAATACCAATGGCTGCTCTTTTTTTGATTGGTGAAAGTGATCCTATCTTCCAACCATTACCTTCCTTTGTTAATCCTTTGTAATATGAGTAGTTGCCCTCTGTCTTGGCACAGAATATAATTTCTCCATGCCTCAGTCAGTGTTCTTCATTAATTCCTGTGACCAAAAGTTCTAATTAGTGAATGGCCACTCCTCTTGACCTAGGCGGTGCAGTGGATGGAGTACCAAGCTTAAAGTCATCAGGAAGAGGTCTTCCTGAGTTCAAATCAGGTCTCTAACACTTAAAAGCTATATATTCCTGGACAAGTCAGTTAATTGTTTGCTTTAGTTTCCTTATCTGTAAAATGATTTGGAGAAGGAAATGACAAACCACTTGGGGAACTTTGCCAAGAAAACCCCAAAGTCATGAAGATTTGGAAATGCCTGAAAAATAACTAAATAACAACAACAAAAAACTCCTCTGGTAATCAGCTTCTTTAAGCTTAATTTGGTTAGTCCTTGGGAGACACAATCATAATCCATTATTGAGCTTTAAAAGCTCTAAGCTTTTCCAGTCTAGAAACTGCCAGGCCTTCCACAAAAAGCTCCCCATATCTTTCATTGCACACTGAAAACAAATGACTGCATTTGTGTGTGTGCGTGTGTGTATCTGGGTAGTTTAGAAAGATAAAATTTCTTTCTAGTCTCTTCGCTTCTAGGATTAGCTATCACCTACTTTACATACAGAAAATCCTCAAAGTGAGCTTAAAGCTTACTTTAATGCTTAAAACTACACTGAGACTTTTGGAACCCACTGTATAGAGTGAGTGTATATGACTATGTATTTCATTATTTGCTTGTTGCCACCTCCATTTAAACATGAGCTCCTTGAATGCAGATCATTATTTGCTTCTCTCTGTATCACTAGGGCTCAGTTTAACCCAATGTCTGGCAGAAAGTATCTAATAAATGTTTGTTGATTAACTATTTTCATTTAGTACAATATGTAGGTTTCATGAAAAATTTAATCTTATTGTTCATGCAGAAATCTTAAACTAATTGGATCTTTTCTGTCCCTGGAAATGGATCAAAATGATTTATATGACCTAAGCACATTCATCTATCTTACCCAAAAGAGAAGGAGGAGAAGAGAATTACAGAAGAGGACAGCAAGTGGAAAAAGGGAGGGCAGATTAAGAGAGGCAGTGGTCAGAAGCAAAACTGACTTTTTAGGAAGGCCAGGGGGAAAAAAGAGAGAGAGAGAGAGGATAAAGAGAAGAAAATGGGATGGAGGGAATTATGCAGTTAGTAATTATAAATGAATGGGATGAATCCACTTATGAAATGAAAACAGTAGGATGCATTATAAATGAGAATCCAACAATATGTCGTTTACATGAAAACACTTGAAACAGGAACACACACACAGGTTAAAATCAGGGACTGAAATGGAATCTGTTATACTTCAGGCCAAAGTCAAGGGTAGCAGTCATGATTTCAGACAAAGCAACAACGACAGTCAAAAAAAAAAATAGACCTAATTAAAAGAGATAATCAGGGAAACTAAAAAGTAACAGGTACAATAGAGTAATACAAAAAATTTTAGAGCAAGTTTCTCTAATAAAATCCTAACTTCTCAAATATACAGAGAACTTAGGTTAATTTACAAAAATAGTAGCCATTCCCTAATTGTTAAATGATTGAGGGATATGACAAGCAATTTTCAGAAGAAAAAAAATCAAAGCTCTCTATAGTCCTATGAAAAAATGCTATTTAATGGGGAGAGGCAAATTAAAGCAACTTTAGGTACAACCTCACAAATGTTGAGAATTACAAAGAGGAAATCACAAATGTCATAGGATATGTGAGAAAACACATCCACTATTGAACTGTTGGTGGACTTATAAATCAGTACAATCATTCAGGAGAACAATTTGGAATTATATTCAAAGAGTTATAAAACTATACATATTACTTGACCCAGTAATACTACTACTAGGTCTATATCCCAAGGAGATTTTTTAAAAAGGGAAGGTATTTATAGGTTAAAAAATATTTATAATAAGTATTTCAAAATATGTACCAAAACCAATGATAACTTTCATGTTTGTCCTCTCAAGCGTTCCAAAGAAAAATGGCATTTCACTTACTTGCTGCTAAGGCAACGTCTCAGTGAGTAGGAGGCCCCTCCACCACAAGTTCGGGAGCATTCACTCCATGGACCCCAGGCATCCCACAATGCATCCCGGTCTTCTTCTGAACGGGCTGTCCTTGAACTCTGGAAGAGATAACATTTTCATTGGTGGGTGTCCCAACACCTTTTGAAAAATCCTCAAACATTAAATATCCCCAAACTATTCTACACCATAAATTTATTAATTTAATTTAGGATTTGTAGGCATTTTTTCAGCATGTAAAATATTGTACTAGCTAGTATAGGTGGAGTAATCATTTGAGGAACATAGCAAATTTCACTGGACATTCAAATTTGCTATGCTCAAACTCCAGGTTTATTAATAAAATTCAACACTTTTATAAAATCTGTGAAAGCTATATGTAAAGTTATCAAATGTTTTTCTGTATTTTTTCCTATAACTAAAAATGGTAGAAGTGTATGCATTTACAACCATATAACCCCTTTGCAAATAGTATTCAGAATACCCCTATTTTGAGTCCTTGTTTGGCTACTTTAACTGGTTTTGGGATCCTGGGCAAGCAATTGAAAATTTTGGGGCCTCATTTTCTTCACTTATAAAATGGTGGTAATGCCAACTATCTGAGAGAGTTTTTCAAGAAACACACTTAAGATCCTTAGAAATGGGACTTGTGATCACTGGTTTAAAATGGAACATAATTGGTAAATTTCTTATTTAGGGCTTATAGAGTACTGTAATTAAGATCTTGATGTAGTTCAGCAGGGGCAACTCATTCTTCAGGCATAGTTACAACATTCCACATTTTAAAATTACTTTATGGTTTATGAAACATTTTCTTTATTAAAGTTTCAGAAGGCAGCACCTAGGGTGGGGGTTGGAGATATGGAAAGGATAAGATGGTTCTAGATCCATGATTTCATCATGGTCAAGAACCTCCAATGTAGAACCTCCCCTCCATGGATGCACATTGGTAATTGTTCTATAATTCATAGTCTTATAAAATTCACTGGAGAGGTTAGCTGACATGTCCTTGGTCCCACAACTTGTATGTGCCAGATGTGACACAAGCTCATGCCTTCTTCATTCTTATACATCATTATTGTATTCTTATTTTAAAGATGAGGAAACTAAGGTCCAGAAAATGAAATAGTCCAGAATTCAAATCCAGGTGAATAGGATAATGGAATTAAAATTGGAAGGGACCTTAATTAACACTGAGTCCAAACCCCACTCATTTTATAGATAAGGAAAATGAGTTTCAGGAAGGTGTAGTAATTTGCACGGTATGACCTGTCCTGAAACAGGATTCAAATTCAGGGCTCTCTTGAATCTCAGTCCGGCTCTCTATGCATTATGATCCCTAGTTGTCTCAAAAGCCATTCTACTTTCCATTCTGCAATGGGGCCCTTTGACCTTTTCCAGGATGGAATTTTCCAAATACATATAATGTCAAATTTGTCTGGTGATGTGACCAGACTGTAATTTCCAGCTTCTATAAAATACAAAATGGCGTAGGTAACAGAATCACATCTGCCACACAAAAAAGCCCTTCCTTCCAGAAGAAACTATTTATTGAGCCTTGATGCCTGTTTTATAGGCTTGACAAACTCAATCTCTAATCACAGCAATATGGGGTACTGTTTTTCCAGGGCTCAATTAAATGGGAGGGTTGGGGAAAGAGGAGTTAAATGATTAGATTGACTTACTCTTTTGCCATAGGAGTTCATATTCCCAAATGTTTCCTTTACATGCTTACTACATTAATGCCCCAGTTTTGAAGTCCACTGAGAATCACAATACTGTATATCACTCTAACTTGTCTTCTGCCAAATTTAGGTCCAATGAATTGTTTCCCTCTGAATGATTGGCAAAACAATTAGGTAGTTTTGAAAGTGATGTTTGATCCACTTATTGTATATGTAACAAATATAAATTTACTAAATGTAATTTCCCTTATTTTGTTCACATAAAATGCAACTGAAATTTGAATCAGCCTCTATAATTGCTAGGATAAATGAAGTGATTAAAGTGAGCAAGATCAGTGATTATAAGCTATGACTATATCCAGTCCCTACAGCTGCAAAAAATCAAATATGCAACATTCACAGCTGTACTCCATCCCCAGATGCAATCTTATTAGCATTTACATGTGAGATAAGAGGCCCAGAAAGCCAGTTTATTAAGGTTATTCCAGCTGGCTGCTCTCTGGGTAAGATTTTTGAAAAATGAAAATATGTGACTGTTATTGTGTTTTTGTAAAGAAACAAATGGTTTAAAACTCCATGTTGAACTTTCTTCCCCTCTCCTTGTCACATGCCTCATTTGAGGAACCGTTAATAAGGGGTACAAGGTGTTGCTTCGCTGACTGATCCCCTTTACCTCACCACCAATTGCCAAGAGCAGCACAACAAGGCAGGCCCACTGAGCGCCCACATCCCTGTGAACTTCTCCGCACACCCACCCAGCAGAGAGGCATGTGCCTGCTGTTTGCATTCCAAGATTTGTTATAAGACATATATTCCCAGAAAGCATGTGGTCTCAAACTCGAACAAACTCCAAGTTTTCTTTTAACAAGTGGAATAAACATAATTCATTTCAACTGAATCCATGTTTAATGTTAAGGAAAGTAAAGTGATTTTCCTCCTCTTTAATTCTGCCAGAACTTAGCATCTACAACCAAGAATGACATTCTAGCAATGCCTTTAAGGCCATTTAAAAATCTCCCAGCATTTGTTTATTGCCTTTTTTTAAGAGGGTCCTCAGTATAAGCACATAACATGCCTAATCCAGTTAGGACTTGTTTATTACTTTAAAACTTTAGCATGTGAACACCTATTTACTTGATAGTAAATTAACAACAATTGTGATCTCCTGTTTTCACCTAGCAAGTGAAACTAAGTCAGCTAACAGTAGGGGTGAATTGGAGGCCACTTTTGAAAAGCCACAGTCAATACTTATGATGCCAAACACCCTCACTTCTCTTGGCTGCCCTACCCATGCACCTCAGCCTTCTTCTCCATTGTACTAATGGACTATATTCATCTGAATGCCTCAGAACCAAGGTTAATAATGCCACAAAAAAAAGTGATCAAGAGATTATCACTGGCTCAGTTAGAAATTTCAGCAAGAGTTTCCAGGCAAGATGATGGTCTTTAGATGTTAACATCTATCTATGCCCCACCCCCCCCCCAAAAAAAGGACACTGACTCTAAGCTTATTTTATGTTGGCTGGTATTTCATCAGAGGATAATGACAAAAAAAGAGGGAATAGATTGGTTTTACTAATTACATTACTAATCAGGCAGTTTATTCTATCTCATTTTATTTTTTCTTCACAGAGATATTGTTATGGCATAAAGACATCTCTTTTTGATTCATACATTTTGGAGCCTGTTTCAAAGGAGATGGGTTTACCTGTAGCTTAAGACAATTCAATAATAATAAACATTTATTAAGTGTCTATTATGTTGTCCTTAGCATTGTGCCAGAGGATGGGAATATGAAGAAGAAAAAATGTCTATATACTCCTTGTAAAGAGGTTTCAAATATGGTACCTAGTTTCCCTGGAAGAAAGATCACTATGCTGGGAGTTGTTCCAGTGAGGTCTATATAAACCAAGATCTACATCTTTCTACATTCTTTCTACATCTCTTGTCCAGTCAAACTGACTTTTAGAGTTATAGTTAACAAGTACTTCCTATTGTAATGCTACCATAGCTCCTCCCTTATAAAAGTTCTGAGAACCTGTCAAGAGCATCTTCCATTACCCCCATCCAAATATGCTTCTCTAAACATGGGCAAATGCTAATTGCCTAGAATAAAATTTTTAGTCATGATTCATTTTATATCTCCCATAGATAGAAGGAGTTTCCATCACTCCAGCAGTGTTAGGGTGGTTTCCTTTTCTTGCCATTACTGGTTTATCTAAATGCAGCTTTAATCTTACAGTTTTATTCTGTATTCTCAGGGTCAATTTCAGAAATGAAACCTCAGGTGAACAGCTCCAGGCCTGACAGTTACAAGTACTTAAAGCCTTTTGAGTAATCGCATGAAGCAATATTTTCCCTGTTTCTCACTGCCCAATATACACTTAGCCTCAGATTGACCTCACATGTACAAATCTCTTTGTACAGAGATCTTGTTCATTAGGGTTTGTACAGGTTATGAAACCTATTTGCAAGATGCTGTAGGAAGTAGGAAGATTAAGGAACAAGTGGAGAATTATGTGTATACACATGAATACAGATATAAGGAGCACTCAGGAAAACTATATACTTGCTCCAGTGCTGTAACAGCATCTGGATGGGGTGGGGTGGGGGAGGGAATAGGAAGAATGATATAACGGAAAGAAGTTTATGGAATCAAGACATTTGGATTATTGATCAAGAGCTTGAAAGGGCCTTGAAGATAATCTAGTCTGACTCCTTTATTTTACTGATAAAATTTCTAATCCAATATTAAACCCAATGGCAGTGTGGTCATGGGGAAGTTACCTCTCAGACCTATATGTAAAATGGGGATAGTCCTTTTCCTGCCTACTCCACAGGATTGTTGTGAACAAAGTTTTGTATAAATCTCAAATCTTAAGAACATAAGTTATTAACAATAAATTGAACAGAATTAGAGTTTTTACCAAAAGACAAAAGAAAGAGGTAATAGGCTAATGAGATTTTGTAAATTTATGTTTGCTTAATAAATATTGCTTAGATAATTGAATGAATATGTTTCTGTGTTTGAGATTTGCCGAAATGGGCTATCTCCATATCTCTGTCTATATGTCACAGAATGCTACAATCTCTGAAGAAGTGAAATGGAAGATTATCTCAAGGGTCCTGGGAGAAGCACAAGATAGATACAGGTAGTTTGCAGTCAGTGAAAAAGAGTGAAAAGGAAGTAGCACAAAGGATTCTGTTCAAGAAATGTATGATCAAAAGAGAAGGTGGGCAGGGCACATTGTGAAAGCAATCCATGACCTGATGTATTTGTAATTTTAAGAAGAAGGAAGAAAGGAAGGAAAGGAGGAAAGGAGGGGAAAAGAAAGGAAGGGAAGAAAAGATGCAATTATTAAACATCTACTATGTACCAAGCACTGTGCTAAACACTGTATATCTATCTATCTATCTATCTATCTATCTATCTATCTATCTATCTATCTATCTATCTATCTATCTATCATTTGATCCTAAACTCTGGGAGATAATTGCTATTATTTCCATACTATCATTGAGGAAAAACAACAAAACCAACAAGAGCAATAATAATAATGGGTAACATTTGTTTAGTGCTTACTGTGTTCCAGGCATTATGCTAATAGCTTTACAAATACAATTTTATATGATTCTCACAACTATGGGATATAAATGCTATTATTTTCCAATTTACAGATCCAGAAACCGAGGCAAAGAGGTTCAGTAACTTGCTACACACATCTAGTAAAAGACTAGTTTGAGCTCAGATATTCCTGACTCCAGACAGATTATTTTGTCCACTATGATTCCAGGTGATGTGATCACAAGGGAGACCTCTCCTGTGGTGAATTTATGGGAAGCTTGGGCAAGGGTGGCAGGGATGGACTTTGACCTGGATCACTGCAGGAATGTCCACACTGGGAAGATCACAAATACACTGGCCTGTTGGGATATTTTACAGATATGCACTAGCTGATATAATTAGCAAAATAATTAAGAGATGTGGAAACCTCAAAAATCTATGCTATGTACAATCAATTAAGAAATCAATTAAGAAATCATAGTGGTTACTGTGTCTAGTATATCATAGTGGTTACATGTCTAGTACTGGATAAGCCATAGGAATAAAAAGGGAAAGTAAAAATAGTCACTG
Source organism: Gracilinanus agilis (assembly GCF_016433145.1). Taxonomy (NCBI): domain Eukaryota; kingdom Metazoa; phylum Chordata; class Mammalia; order Didelphimorphia; family Didelphidae; genus Gracilinanus; species Gracilinanus agilis. Next base: position 110,055,682 of record NC_058130.1, read on the forward strand.
GCCTCAAGGAGCTTTCATTCTAATGGGGGAGTAAATATTTATAAATAATACATTCAAGATGAATACTGAGTAGATGGAAGGTAGCCAAAATCCTTTTGGAAGATTAACACTGGGGCACCTGAGTCTGTTTTAACTCTCGAAGAACAGACACAACATTTATTTTTTTAACACATCTGGAATTTCATGGGACAGTACAAAATAAATGTCATATACCTCTAAATGAAAGCAGCTTGAACAAAAGAGGAGCTCTGCCCATGATGAGAGAACCATCTTTCTCTAGCATGTGCATGTTTGTTCTATGTATATATTGGGAAATAATGTGCTTAAAAAGCCAGACGGATCAAGTATGTGAAGCTTTAGGAATGGATATAGTTAAGAGCAAATAGAATGGTTATTGTAATGCTTGGTGGATGTTTAAGTTACAAAAACTTTTTGTAAAGTTACATTTCAAACCCAATTTAGAATCAATATTTTTTAGTATACAGTCTCTATCTCATGATAACTTTGCCATATACAGCAAACTTTATGAACACAGACTTTTTGGCTTTTGACAATTTTTCCAACTTCTTGACTGTGGCCAAGTAGTCTATACTCTGATGTTTTCTACCCATTGGATCCTCTTTTGCCTCACATGAAGGAGTTGCCCACCTTTCTCTTTTCCAAGACAAATTTTTTTAAATCAGTGATCTCACCACTATCATCATCATCATCATCATCATCATCATCAATAAGAACAAAAATCACTTATTAACCACTTATTGTTTACCAGGTACTGCCCTAAAGAGTGAGAATAAAAAGCAGAAGCATATTTACTACCTCAAAGAGCTCATCTTATACTGAGAGAAATTACCTACTACTAACAACATATATATGATATATACAGTATAAATGGGATATAATCTCATAGGGCAAAGGGACTTTAGGAGGAGGTAGAGGGAATGATTGGGAAAACTTTTTTGCAGATGATATTTCAGCTTAGTCTTGAAGGAAGCCAGGAAGCCAGGAGGCAAAGCTGAGAAGAGCATTATAGATTTACAGGATTAGCCAGTGAAAAGTCACTGTCAGGAAATAAGAGACAACAAGAAAGTCTCTGTTCCTGGTCAGAAGCATACAGAGAGGCTAGTAAAGTGAAAAAAGATTGGATTCCCAAATTCTCTTTTACTGAGAAAATAGAGTCCAAATAATAAAAATTCCCTCTTCTCTACTATACCACACAAATTCTCCATTCTTTGCTATAGTGCTCCAGTCTTGGATGAAGAGATAGTTCTCCTCCTTGCTGAGACAAACTCTTCTAAATATACCCTGTCTGTCTCCTCTAGGACTTTCCCCTCTTAATGAGGATCCTGTCTTTATTTCATATCCACTCTGAACTTTTACATGGGCTTTTTCTATATGTCAACAAACATATTCATAAGCTTACAGAATGTCTAAAAAAAGGGCAACTAATAGGCTTAAGAGTCTCTATTTTAAGCCATATCAGGATCAGGTGAAGGAACTGGGGATATTTAAACTGGAGAAAACTTAGGGGACATACCATACTGCCATTATTTTGTAGTTTGTTAAGTTGGTTTTGTGGAAGAGAGATTTGACTTACTCCATTTGGCAACAGAGAACAGGACTAGGAGTAATGAGTGGAAATTATAAAGAAATTATAAGATTTTGTCTTGCTATAAGGATAAACTTCCAAAAAATGAAAAATATCCAAAGCTTGATCTTGGGACATAGTAGGATCCCTTTCACTACAGGTCTTGAAGTTAAGGTTGGATATTCACTGCCTGGCAATTTTGTAAAAAGAGATTCTAGTTTAGGTTAGATGAGATGAGCTCCAAGAATGTTCCAAATCTGAAATTCTATGATTCCAGAAGAAATAGAGAAGTTGGGAGTTGGAGTATATTAAGAAAGGAATATGATTAATTAAATTTTGAAACTGCTGAGTTGTTGTCAAAGGTTAGAGAAATGCAAATTAAAACAACTCTGAGGTATCATCTCACATCTATCAGACTGGTTAATATGACAAAAAAGAAATATTATATATGTTGGAGGGGATGTGGGAAAATTGGAACATTGATATTATTGGTGGAACTTAGAACTGTCACAACCATTTTAGAGAGCAATCTGGAACTATGCCCAAAGGGCCCAAAGACCCTTTCAACCAACAAACTCACTTTTAGATCTGTATCCCAAAGAAAGCAAAGACATACAGAAAAAAAAATCCATTTGTACAAAAATATTTAGAGCAGCTCTTTTTTTATGGTGGCAAAGAATTGGAAACTGGCGATGTCCATCAATTAGAGAATGGCTGAACAAGTTGTGGTATATGATTGTAATGGAATACTATTATGTCATAAGAAATGATGAATAGGAAAATCACAAAAAATACCCTAGAAAGACTTTATAAATTGATGCAAAGTGAAGTGAGGAGAACCAGGAGAACTAGAAGAACATACAACAATAATGTACGATGATCAGCTATGGATGGATTAACTATGATCAGAGCCAAAACACCTCCAAGTGACTCATGACAAAATAGGCTATCCATCACCATAGAAGTAACTGACAGTCTGAATGCAGATTGAAACAGCATTTTTAAGTTTATCTCCTTCATGAGTTTTTTTTCCTTGCATAAGCAATGTGTCTCCTTTTATAACATGACAAACATGGAAATATTTATTATGTGGTAATCTATATCATATTTTGGAGGAATGGGGAAGAGAGAGAGGGAAAGAATACAGACTATAAAATGTCAGAAAACAATTATTAAAAATTGAATCTACATGTAATTAAGAAAAATATAACAAAAATGCAGAAAAAATCATGCAAAAGGGACATCCACTGGACATATTCAGTATGCAGGTGGAGATCTTAGGTTCATAATAAATAGAACTAGATGAAACCTTCAAAATATTTTTTAAATATTTTATTTTTTCCAGATTTCATGTTGATAAGATTTTTAATATTTATTTTCTGACATTTTACAATCTATGTTCTCTCCCTCCCTCCCACCTCTCACCCTTTCCAAGAAGGCAGGTAATATGATATAGGTTGTACATATATTATCATATAATACATATTTCTATGTTTTTTGTGTGAAACAAGATGTATATTGCTTACACCAGAAAAAAAAATTCATGGGGGAAACAAAGTGAAGAATGGTATGTTTCAATCTGCATTTGTACTGTCTCTTCCTTCTATAGCAGTGGATATTCCTTTTCTTCATAAATCCCTTGGAGATGTCCTGGATTCTTGCCTTGTTGATAATACTTAAGTCATTCGCAATTGATTATCATACATTATTGTTGTTACTATGTACAAACATTCTCCTGGATCTGCTCATTTGTTTTTTTATTAATTCATGTCTTTCCAAGTGTTTTTTTTGAGGGGGGGTCATCTTGTGTGTCATTTTTTATGGTATAATAGTATTTCATTATAAGCCTATGCCAGAATTTTTTCAGCCACTCCCCAATTGATAGACATCCATTCAGTTTCCAGTTCTTTGCCACCACAAAAAAAAACTGCTATAAAAATTTTCAAAAAAGTGGTTCTTTCCCCCTATCCTTATCTCTTTAGGATACAGACCTAGTAGTGGTATTGCTGGGTCAAAGGGTATGCACAGTTTTATCGTCTTTTGAACTTGATTCCAGATTGCTATCCAGAATGGTTATATCTGTGAAGATAGGATTAACTCTCCCCTTGCCTATTTTTAGCTAATCAAATCAAGAACTTAAAATACCTCTATTTACCATTAAGGATGAGAGTTCACAAGTCACTTGCTATAGTAAATGACACCTCCAAAGGCCACTTTCCCCCCACTTGGGCAGTGCTAGGCAAATTGAAAGACTGCCCTTGGTTTCTGTGAAGAAGGAGGAGTGACAGGAATGATAGGAAGTGATGTGGGAAAAAAGGGGTATAAAAAGAGACCAACATGGTCTAGCATTCATTTCCTTCCTGGCATTTGGAGAGATTGGTTTGGAGCATTTCTTTCCTGGCTTCTGAAGAGACTGGTTGTGGAGATTCCTGCTTTGGCTTTGGAGGAGGCTACATTGGTGGAACCCTGGCTGAAGACCACTGAGACTTCTGGCTTGGAGAGATTCCTGCCTTGGTGGCTCTGTGAGGAGACCTTCTCTGCTCATTGGCACTTTGGTGGGACACTCCCTTCATCATGAGTTCTATGGAGAGACTCTTTTTCTTGGATCCTGCATTGTCTTGCTGGTGAGTGACTCAGACTTCCCCTTCGAGATTGGAACTTTGTTGGGGAGTGAGCTAAATTTCATTGGATCAGCACTTAGTCTAGGCTAGGCAACTCTTTACCTCTTCCCCTCCTACATGTCATACTTCAACTCTTTCTCTTCCTCATTATAAATAAAAGCTGCTAACAGTTACTTTCTGGCTTAGGGATAATATTTTGAATTTGGTGACCACAACATTGAATTTATAACTCTCTTATTTATTCAAAACCCCAATTTAACCCTTACAATTAGTTCTCAGCTCTACAGTAGTGTGTGTGTCCCAATTTTCCCACATTCCTGCCAATATTTATAATTTTCCTTTTTTTGTGATTTTAGCCAGTTTGATGGGTAAAAGATTGTACCTCAGAGTTATTTTAATTTGAATTTCTCTAATTAAGAATAATTTGGAGTATTTTTATATGACTAAAGATAGTTTTAATTTCTTTATCTGAAAATTACCTGTTCATATGCCCTGACAATTTGTCCATTGGGCAATGCTTTTGATTTTTATAAATTTGTTTCAATTCTCTCTATATTTGAGAAATGAAGCCCACATCAGAGAGATATTCTACAAAGAATTTTCTCCAATTTGTTGTTTGTCTTTTAATTTTGCTTACATTGATTTTGTTAGTGCAGAAACTTTTTAATTTAATGAAGTCAAAGCTATATATTTTACATCTCATAATATTCTCTGTGTCTTAAACTTTAAAAATAATTAATCTTGCCCCTTAATTTTACTGGTGAGAAATTTGAAATTCCTAAAGATTAAGTTGCAGAACTAGAACACAAATGAAAAGAGAAGGCTGGAGACACGAATTGGAGAATCATCTTCACAGAGGTAAAAATATAAATTATATGAGTGGATGAGGTCTCCAAACCAAGAATAAACATTTTGAAAATTTTAATATAGCTTAATGGATTGAGTCCTAGGCTTAGAGTCAGGAATATGTGAACCTTTAAACATCCTGGCCATTACTTAACTTCTCTCAGCCTCAGTTCCTTCATTTGTAAAATGAGGATAATAAAAGATTTCAACTAACAGATTTCCAAGAATAAAAAGAAATAGAATATATAAAGTGCTTTATAAACCGTAACACACTATTTAAATGGGAGTTATTATTATTATTGCATTTTTCTCATCAAAGTTTGATGGGGTTCAGAAACAATTTTGGGAAAACATCTACCATATTTCTCTGATGTCCAATGTTTTGGGGACTATTGTACAAAGGCATTTTGTTACTGTATAAAATATATAACCTTATTATTTGTAAACTCATTGAAAGCATTTTGGAAACAGTTTTGGTAGCAAACCAGTTGATATAATTTATAATGTTCCCACACTCATTTGATTTTTATTGCATTTTCTCCATATTTTGAAAGCTTTTCATTTTATGACGCTTGGAAATTGTGTATTCAGTATGGCAGCAACTATTGAAATATTGTTCTTATGGATTTAATGTTATTATTGTTATGATGATATTATTTTCAATCTGGAAAAGAATCTAAGAGAGAGAATTAAAGCACCATGCTTCTTTTTAGGCAACAAAATCTGTACTCTGCTCAATGTCGAATGCTTTTGCAGCATTTTTGCTTTAGAACCAGGGTGACTTGCTTTTTGCTGCCTTTCATCCAAGGACTAGGAAATGGATTAGAGCTCCCTTTCAAAAAATGCTAGGAGACCTCTGGGTATTTTGAAAAGATCTGCTCAAACTTCACAGCCAGTTAAATTAATAGCAATAATGGTTTATACAAAAAGGTTAGCATTCAGGAAATTTTTGACTGCCTACGAGGCATTTTGAAGTAGATAAACTCTCACAACTTCATACATAAACTAGTCTAACCATGTCAATTTCCATTAACAAAAAACATACACTGAACATATAGAGAGAGGCATTAGTATTCCTTGGTCATGATCCTGATAGAACAGTAACATAAAAATTATTTTGTATTTACTCTGATAGAGACTTCAAATACTAGTCAAAGCTTTGGATATAAACCAAAAAAAAAAAAAAAAAAAAAGTTATAGTCTGAAAGATTTAAAGACAATTTCTGCTAGGAACAGCCTGTCAGTCTGGTTTTCCACTGTAATCATTGACTTGGTGATATAATTGTAACAGCAGAGCTACTGAATGAAGGACTGCTCAATTAAGGGCTCAAGGCAGGCTTCTCCAATTGGATAATTTTATTTCCTTCACAAAGGGAAGCTGAACAATTCTCCTAGAAAGATGAGAAGCTGAAATCACATTGATTCTCAAAATCTTTTTGCTTCCACATGACAGATGTAATGGGTTAATATTATGGTTTCAGAGGCAGTCATCACCTTTGTGGTCTTTGAGTTGTAGGAATGTTTTTGAGATTTTTATGCTATTTCCACCTTAGGTGTGAAATTGTGCTTGTGTATACGGGGTGGGTGGAAGGTTTCACCTGATGTTTCTATGGGAGCCAAAGGAAATTATTGTAACTGGTTGTTTGTCCCACCCCCAAGACAAAAATACCCTGTCAGTGGAAAAAATTCAGCTTGCCAAGTGCCAAGGAAAACAATGAAGAGCCACCTCCAGGGACTTTCACACCCCACCGCTCCCCAAGATAAGCATGTTTGAAACACCCCCTCAAAATCCAAATTCCTCCTCTGCTCTTTTTGTGAATTCTGGTCTTCCTGTTGAGCTGGTTAAATGTTTAAGGGTTCCCTCTCCCAAACCTTCCCCCCTCTCTGCCCCCCCACCCCCACCCCAACCCAGCCCACCAGTGATCTGGCTAAACTACAACTCCAATCAACCACAGACATTTTCTGGAGCATCGACAAATTTTGCTTAAATGCATTTGCAAAACATCTGTAAAAATGACTGCACATGTGAAGTTTCAGAAAGCAGCTGGAAGTGCTTGGAATCTTGGGAAAACCACCTCCTGGAAGAGCAAACACTCCTACTGGAATTAGCTGGGATAACTGCAAGGTTAATAATTAGCATCATTATTCAACTTGGTTGACAGACATAGACATCAAAAATACCCCAATTTTTAAGGTAATAAAGAGTAATAAAATTTTTGAAGACATAATTATCTCTTTTCAGTTTATTAAATGATGTAGTCATTGAAATTAGAGCCAAAAGAGTTGGATTCAAGTTTCCTATAAGATGTTTACTAGTCATATACCCTCAAGTAAATCCTTTCTACTCTTTGATCCTGTTTTCTCATCTGAAAAATGGGGATACCAGTCCTTATACTGCCTACCTCTTAGGGTTATTCTAAAGACTAAATGAAGTATTGTATGGAGAATGGTTGTAAATCTTAAAAGACAACACACCTTTACACAGATCTTTGAGTAGCTCCCATTGCTTATAAAATAAAACCCATGCACCAAACCCTAGTATTTTCATGGGAGAAAAAGTCAGCCATTGCTATTTCTATCAAGAAAATGATGATTTCTTCACCTTCCAAATGTAAGATTTCTACCTCAACCAGCACAGTGACTTATACATAGTAAATGTCATTTAAATTTTATGTAATTAAATTGAATTACAGTTGGGTACAATGGAAAGGACATTAAATTTGAAATCACAACATCTTTGGTTTGCTTTTCAATTTTGCCACCTACTAGCTTTGTGAATTTGGTCACCAGCCTCATTGGGCCTCTATTTCCTTATGTAAAAAGTTGGCCAATTTCATTAAGCAACATTCCTTCTGTATAAACATCCATGATTCTCTGAATAGTTAAGCCTGATGCCATTTGATTCAATGAAATAAATATTACTGAATTAAATTGCATGAGTCTCTTGATCACCTCTTAGCAAAATGAACTTAATTTTCTTGTTCTTTTCCAGAAAAAAGAAATCAAAAAATCTTTTACAGAAGGTTTTGATCTAAAATCCAAAAGATTCTGATGGTCATGGGACAAAGACCCCTTTCTTTAGTAGTCTATTTTCTTATGTAAGTGAATTCTTTTTGATCCCTTTAATGTTTAGGAAATAATTTTTGAGTTGCTGAGTAGTCAATCTGTTTAACTTTGGGAGGCATTTTTTGAGATTTCCCTCTCCCTCTTCCTATCTATCCTCTTTTCAATCAATTTTTAAATCCTGTTTATTCTTATCTCCCAATTAACCAGCAAATTCCTCCTCTTTCTCTCTTCCCCTTTCTATTTACACAATAACTAACTATCCTAGGTGTTGTCCACATAGATATTCACTTGCATATTACAAAAGCCTTTTAAACTGACTACTCTATCTCCATCCTCTCCCTTCTTCCTGGCAAATAATATTCCTAATGTACAAGTCTGACCACATCTGTTTTCTTCTCATAAATCTTAGTAGCTTCCCCTTAATATAGAAGATAAAACACAAATACCTTGACTGGTATTTAATGCTTTCCACAGCCTGGCCACAACTTTCTTGTCAAATCTTATTTCACTCTTTCTATATTCCTGTCAGACCAGCTATTCCTGGATCTCATACTGCCTTCTACTCTTTGTATGACTCCCAGATTAACCTCTAAGCCCCCTATGTACCATGATTGCCTGATCAAGTCCATTTGAGGTCCTGCTGAGGTGACATCTTTTATATGAACCTTATGAAGCCTCCAACCTCTTCCCCAATTTAAACATAATCTCTCCCTCCTTACATTTTTATAGCACATTCTATGAAACTCCTTTTGGCTATTTTCACATTCTCTCATGTATCCTATCTCTTTATACATGTAATATGCCTCATTAGGTGGTAAACTCCTTAATGGCATATTAGGTAATTTTCCACCTTTGTATCTCTAGCACTGGTGCCAGAGGCCAGGCAAGAACTTAACTGATGCCTATTGAATTGAATTTAAGAGATACATATATAAATGGCAAATTTTCAAATCAGGACACAATACAATATAATGATTAAATTTGTAGTGCTTTAGGATCTTTATTATGAGTATTAGTTATCCTTCATATTGGACTATAAACTCTTTGAGATTGGAAATAAGCAAACATTTATTAAGTTCCTGCTAAGAGTCAGTCACTTGGCTAATTGCTAGGCATACAAATATAAAAAATTTAAAAAATGAAATAAAGTAGACAGCACCCCACTCAAAGAGCTTCATTCTAATAGGGAAAGACAATACATAAAAGGGAGGGTAAAGTTGTAGGGGAGAGAAGTTACCACACTGGGATATGGTAGACAAGTCTGAAGAATGAAGGATGGCTGGTTTGGTCTTATCCTTTAAATGGAGGTTTCAGGAGCAATTTAACAATGTGAGAGGAGGGCAACATGGGAGAAAAGAGAAGACTACTGAAGCATGGCAGAAAAGTCCAGAGCCTGAAACATTTCTCTTTTGGACCCTTTCCTAAATAGAGGAATAATGTCTTATATTCATTATATCACATATCACCTAGTGTAGATGCAGACACTTCATAAACTTTTTGATTATTGACTGATTTTTTTAAACCCTTAATTTCTGTGTATTGGCTCATAGGTGGAGGAGGTAAGGGTGGGCAATGGGGGTCAGGTGACTTGCCCAGGGTCACACAGCTGGGAAGTGTCTGAGGTCGGATTTGAACCTAGGAACTCCTGTCTCTAGGCCTGACTCTCACTCTGCTGAGCTACCCAACTGCCCTTATTGACTGATTTTTAACTCATTTTGGAATTATTATTAATAAATATCATTTATAAGTATGTTATTTATTATATACTATGCCATCTAGATTGTATAAGAGATGAAGAAAGTACATGTTTAAGGCATAAGCCACTGCAAGGGACCTGCAGCATCCTATTTATGTCACATGCTTGTATCTTAAGTCACATTCCTCATAATATTTATTTGCAGAGATGATGGATAAAAGAGAACCTAGCTGAATTCTTTCAACATTCTCTTTAAATACCTTTTAAAACATCACCTCAAATTAAATTTCAGAGTGGCAGAGCCAACAAAAGATCAAGGTGAGATATTTTTCTGGCTTAAGAAAACTTAGGTCTTCAAGTGAGGTCTATGACACTACTATGGATGGTCATAGAGTCCACATATGATAGGAGCACCAATGGCCACAACAGCAGAAGAAGCTTTAGGAGCTCCAAGCCTAGAGATGCTAAGAGGATTGGACAACTTGTGAGAAAGAGACTAGAGGGGACCCTTTGCTGGTACTGAGTGGAGTTGGTGCTATTGAAGAAAAGAACTCCATAAAAAGAAGAATAGGCCAAAGGGGAAAAAAAGGTACAAAGATTTCATTAAAGAAAATAATTTCTTAAAAATTATGATGGCCAGGTAGAAGCTAGTGTCTCTATGAGAGATCAAGAGACAATATAGGACAAAGTCAAAATAATAAAAAAAATGTGTAATAACTTTTTAGAAAAAAAATTCATCTGGAAAATAGTTTGAGGAGAGATATCTTAAGAATTATTGGACTACCTGAAAGCTATGATCAAAGAAAAACATAGACATAAAGAAAAACTGCCCTGATATCTTAAATCCAAAGGTATAATAAAAATTATTGTCGCCTCCTAAAAGAGATCACAAAATGAAAACTCCTAGGAATATTATAGTCAAAATCCAGAGCTCAAAGGTCAATGAGAAAACTCTAAGCAGCCAGAAATAAATAATTCAAATATCATGGAGCCACAGTTAGGATTATACAAGATTTAGCAGCTTCCACCCTAAAAGAGAGGAAGACTTGGCATGTGATATTCTAGAAGGCAAAGGAGATAGGATTACAATTAATAATCAGCTACCCAGCAAAACTGGCTTAATCCTTCAGAGGAGAAAATGGATATTCAATGAAATAAAAGACTTTCAAACATTCAAGATGAAAAGAACAGAGCTGAATAGAAAATCTGACATTCAAACTCAAGAGAAGCATAAAAAGATAAGTGTGAAAGAATAATCATAAACAGTTGAATAAAATAAAACTTTACATTCCTATATGGGAAGATGATACATATAACTCCTAGGAATATTATCATTATTAGGGCAGTGAAAAGGAGTTTACATAGACAGAGTGCATAAACATGTGTCAATCATCTTGGAATGATGTCCAAAATAACGAAGGAGAAAGAAAGAGAGATGCCCTGGGAGAAAGGAGAGATAGAATAGGGCAAATTTTTTTCACATAAAAGAGATGCATGAGGAAGAGCTTTTATAGTGGAGGGAAAAATTGGGGAGATGGCAGGCAATAATTCTCATTCTCATCAGATTTGGTTTGAAGAGGGAAGAATAGATATGCACACTTAATTGGGTATATAAACCCATCTAGCAAATAGGAGAGGAAGGAGATCAGAGAAAGGGTCTAAGATGATAAAAGGGAGGATAGATTTAAGGAGGTAGTACTTAGAAACAAATAGATTTTTGAGAAGGGACAAGATAAAAAAAGAGATAGAAGAAGGAATAGAAGATAATGAGATAGAGGATAAAATACAGTTGGTAATTCTAACTACAAATGTGAATGGGAAGTTCACTCATAATATGGAAGCAGATATCAGAATAGATTAGAAATCAGAATCCAACAATATGTTGTTTACAAGAAACACATTTGAAATAGAAAGACACACACACACACAGAGTTAAAATAAAGGGCTAGAGTAGACTGTAATATGCTTCAGCTAAACTAAGGAAAGACAAGGCTAGTAATTAGATCCCAGACAAAGTTAAAGCAAAAATAGGTCTAATTAAAAGGAATAATGCAGGAAACTACATTTTGCTAAAAAATACAAAAAAAATAAATATAAAATTTTTACAGCAAGTTTCTCTGATAAAGATCTCATTTATCAAATCGAACTGAGACAAATTTATAAAAATAAGAGCCATTTCCCAAATGATAAATGGTCAAAGGATCTAAACAGGAAGTTTTCAGAAGAAATCACAACTAGTTATAGTAATATGAAAAATTGCATTAAACACTATTGATTAGCAAATGGGAAATTTAAACAACTCTGAAGTACTACCATGCATTTATCAGAAATGACAAATGCTAGAAGGGATGGAGGATAAAAAGACATGCTAATGAATCAATGTTTATTTGCTGTTTGGCTCCCACATAAATATCATAGAATGTGTAAAAAAAACCAAAACTGATGATTTAAAATTTACAAGTTGCTTAGATTTGTTATAATATGGATTTATTGTATTTTGTTTCTCTTCTCAAATTTTGGGATATCTTCAACTCAGAGATTATAGCCTTCCTTGTTCAAGAAAATAATTTGGTTTCCCTAAAATTCTTGTACTTGTACTTGTAGCTTTTGATGCACAGTTTTAGAAGAAATCAATACTTTTCCATAATAAGGAATCCATATCTTTAGTTGTATCCTTTAGTTTTACTAAGAATTATGCTTTTAACAGAATCATAGAAGAATTGGAATGAAACTTTGAAGCTCTTTAGTCCAAACCAGACCTGAACAAGAATCTCTTCTTTGATGAACAGTCATCTAGTTCCGATTTGAAAATCTCCAATAAGATGAGACCCATTAGCTCCAGGAAAGGGTGGTTCATTTTAGGGGGAATTGAAATCTGTCTACCTATAATTATCACCTTTAATCTGTATTCCATTCTTTGGAGACAAGTAGAATGAATCTAGTCCTGTTATAGGACAAATTTGCAAAAATTTGTGGACAACTATTATGGCCTCTTCTCTTCCATTCACATTTTTTCTGTGCTACACATTTCTAAGTAAATAATCTAATTAGGGTCACACAATTTTTTTTACTGTCTACCTAAGCATCAACTGACTAATTTGGCAAACGAAATACAACAATGTTCTCTGATTCCTGCTCTTTACCAACTAATCAACACATTTATGGAGAATTATGAGCACTGTGCTAGGTGATAAAGGGAATGCAAAATTACAAGACAGAGTCCCTATAGTCAATAAATTTAATCTTTTTTGCTGTTCAATTTGAACCTGCCCAGTGATTTTATCTTTTTGTTAAATATGCAAGAGGAAGTCTTCTCTAGAAATGCAGAAAGACAAAAGTTCTACAACTTTTAGTCCTTGAGGGGAAGGTAAGACTTGCCCAGGTTCAGAGAGACAGTCTCTGAACTCAGGTTTTTCTTAACTCCAAGAGCCACTCACCTTCTACTTCACCATGCTGCCCCTCTCGGAGGAGTGAAAGGGATCTCTGAGGTCCTCCCAACAAACTCTATTTGACAGATGTAGAAAAGGGGCTTCAAAGAAATTAAATGATTTGTTCTTAGTCATGTAGGTAACAAGTAATCCCCCTAAATTTGAAATAAACCTATCAATAAGTCTTCTGAATATATAATCCAGCTTTTTGTAATTTTGATACTGTAGCAAAATTAGTTGGTGTTATGATAAAATTTCATAGACTCTTTTTGGATGGAGTAGGCACATCTAGAATTGTGATTTCATTAATGTAAGGAACTATAGTTTAGAAATTCTGTTTACCAATGCAACTCCCACACCCCTTTTGTCATTTATAATTTTAAAGAGGTGCCTTGGGTGACTGAGAGATTGCCCAATATTGCACAATTGTGGTAGGACTTGAATCTAGGATGTCTTGACTCTAAAACCAGTCTTCACAACCACTGTAATACACTACTTCTCTTTATAAACTTTGAAATTATTATTGTCATCCTGGGACCCTCCTTTTTCCAGGTTAACTAACCCAAGTCACTTATACCCTTAAGAATGAATTTTCAATTACACTAGTTATAACATTCCTTCAAAAAGTAATGACAGAAAAAAAAGGCAGCCTGAAGGCTACGGAAATACTCAGGTTGCTACTATCAAGTAACTTAAGAAACTTCCTGCTCTAATTCCCATTAGAATGTTGTAGTGCAGTTCTTTTTATTACCTTCTAGTGATCTGTAAATCTTTCACTCTTCAATTTCGTTACCCATACCTGGACATCAAGATATGGTTAAAGTAAACTTTTAGGTTAATGTGGAAAATATTTCACTCACTGTCAACAGGCAAAAGTCATTAAATCTATAAGTAATACTAATATTATGAGGGAAAGCTTGGAACACATTTTCTATATACAAAGAAGAAAGCCCGGAGGAAAAAAACCAGAAAAACTGAAACACCCCCTTGAGATATTTTTCATAAAATTCCTTTAACTCTCTGAAAAGTCCAAGCTACTTCATGACTCAAAGCTGAATTCAATTTACCTCTATTGTTCCACATGTATACTGTGCTCTAAGCCAAGGAATTTAAGGGACAGGTGAATTTCCTAAATAATGAGTTTTGGAAAAGAAAGCAGAACCTACTAGCATTATATGTGCTGAATGTATTATACAGCCCTCAAGTTTGAACCTAAGTACCATATCCTAAAGTCTTAAAGGCACTCAATGCAGATAAATGGCTTCTGATATACCAGTGATAAGAATAGCATAACAAAAGGGGACCTCTCTAGGTCTTCCCCTACCTCTATTTCCAAATCCTCAGGGTAAGGACAACCATTTTTGGCAACTGAGAAAAATTTGCATCCAACTTAAAATTTATAAGAAAAAAGATAGGGAAGGTATGATTTCATAGATACCTGAAAGGCCCTTCACTTCATCTCTGCCATCCTTCTCTATAATTAACTTCCTCCCAAACAGATAGCTACAATTCTTTCCTTCAAGTTTCATTCCTATAGTTTTTAGATTCAAATACGCTAGAGCAGTGATGGAGAAGGTTTTAGAGGGGCAGGTGATATGAGAAATGTCCTCAGGAGAGAGAGAGGAGAGAAGGAGGGGAGTATTCCAGCCTCTGTCTTTCTAGTAATGAACTCTTGCCAACTCTGTACTAGAGTGATGGTGAGCATGCCCACAGAGAGAGACTTCTGAGAGCCCACTCTGGTACACATGTGATAGGTTCACCACCATGGCCCTAGAGAATGAAGTTGTTTTTGTTCTTTTATTTAAATCATGTCTGACTCTTCATGATCCTATTTGGGGTTTTCTTGGCAAAAATACTAGAGTGGTTTGCCATTTCCTTCTACAGTTCACTTTATATATGAGGAAACTGAGGCAAACATGGTTAAGTGACTTGCCCAGTGTCATACTGCTAATAAATATCTAAGGCTGGATTTGAACTTAGGTCTTCCTGACTTTAGGTCCAGTGCTCTATTCACTGTGTAATACAGCTGCCTAGGGAATAATAGCATTTACTTATCAGCAATGAAACTTAATAAGGGACTCAAATGTACTATTTAGAACCCATAAAAGATAAATTAAGTCAAAAAGCATTTACTAAGTGCCTACTATGTGCCAGGCACTATATACCAAGGGTTGAAGACACAAAGAAAGGCAAAAGAGAGTCTTTGTCCTTAGGGTGCTCACAACATGTAAACAACTATATACAAACACTATATATACAGGTTAAATTAGAGACAAATGCATTAAGAAAGTGTTGATTATTTTGTGAATTGTAAAATTGTATAAAATATAAAAAACTTCATATTTAGTATTTATTAAAACATTCTCTTTTGAAAGTTTAAAAAAGAAACTTCTAACTTGATTAAAAATAAGCATCCATGTTTGAGTTTATTTAGTCTGCTACATTCTTTCAGTTGATATATAGCATTTGTTTTTTTTTTTTTTTTGCAACAGCATATTATGTTTACTATTTATTATAGTAGACAGGAGAAATATATACCTATAGCTACATTAACCATGACTCCAATTGTATGGGTCTCAACTTTAAAATCACTTTATAAAGAATACTCAAATAGGTCTTAATCACAGATGATAGCAATATATCTGAATAGCATGGTTGGCAAATTTCCAGCTAGCTTTATATTAAACAGAGAAAAAGAGGGTATTCTAGCATATTTTTGGATCGTCTTACCATTTTGACTATGTTTTACCAAATTCTCTACCTCCCAGATCTCTCCCCCAAATCAAGATTATGCATTATGGCTTGACAATAGCCATAATTGACAACATTTTCTCATTCTTTTGAGAACACATCATTCCTTTCATTACATTACTAATGATAAATGTAGTTCCAGTAATTCCTAGGTGACCATAAGCATCACATTTCCCTTCCAACTACCTTGTCATTTAGTGGACCTCTACCATGTTGTCTTAAACCTTCTCAGTGTTCTTTTTACCGTTGTTCCATTTCTTTATTCATCAATGGAAACCATTATCCATAGAATCCCACAAACTGAGAACTAAAAAGAATCTTTTAGATCATTTAGTCTATTCTTCTCTATTTTGTAGTTGCAAAGAAGGAAGCTCAAGGAGGCAGCTGGGTGGCTCAAAGGATTGAGAGCCAGGCCTAGAGACAGGAGGTCCTAGGTTCAAATCTGGCCTTAGACCTGTCCTAGCTATGTGACCCTGGGCAAGTCACTTAACCCCCATTGCCTAGCCCTTACTACTCTTTTGCCTTGGAATCACTGTAATGATTCTAAGATGGAAGGTAAGAGTTTTTTTTTAAAAAAGAAGCTACCAAAAGAGTCAGTAACTTCTTTAAGATAGTTGATCTTGCTAATGTAGTCAGGACTAGATACCAGCTCCTTAGACTTTTGGTAGGAGAGTCCTTCCATTCCCATGTTGAAGCAATATTTTTTTCCCATTCTTATGCAATGGGGGAAACAATTTCTTCTGGGAGCAAGAATACTGGTTTTAGCATCAGAAAACATAAATTCCATTTTTAGCTTTGTTACTTAAAATCTTCTCAAGTAGGATCAATTATAAGCCTACCAGAGTATAAAAGTGACTGACCCTATTTGGAGCCTTCTTCCTTAAAAGATATCCTGGAAGTCTGTATTGTTGAGTAGACATGAAGTGAAGTCAGAGGATGTGGGTTCAAATCCAGGCTATGGTACTAATTATAAAGTCTAGGCAAAACACTTAATCTTGTGGATTCTCAATTTTCTCAATGATAAAATGAGGAGAATGGATTAATGAAGTATAAGTGTTTTTCTTTTCTAAAGTCCTCTGTTTTAAAAACTTCCTCCAATCCTACCAACTAATTGATAACCACTACAGTGAGTAAAATGGCACTCATAAACATTGGGTTTTGCTATTGGTTATTTCTATGTAAATAGTACTGTATTAGATAATATATATGCTCTTCTTTTTCATTTATGCTTATGTCAAGCTACTGTGACATCGACTTTCGATTAGATAAGTTATATAAATGAAAATAAAAAGGTCTGGACCTGTGGCTTCATTTGGAAGGAAGGAAATAATCACTCACTAAGTACCTGTCATTTGATCCTCACAATAATCCTAGGAGATAGGTGCTATTAACATCTTCATTTTACAATTGAGGAAATGGAGGCAAATAGAGTTTAATTGACTTCTAAAAGTCACACAGCTAGTAGGCGTCTAAGACATTCAGGTCATCCAGATTCCAGGTCTTGTGCACTCTTATTATGCCATCCTATATAAATATAAATTATTGTTATTAATATGTATTTGTTTCAAAGTAAAACTACATAATATGTGTAAAAGGAAAAGATGATACATTTCTTGTAGGAGAAATTAGAATTAGAGTTGTTTGAAGGCTTTTACACAGTTTTATAGTTTCACAGTTTAATAGTTTAAAATTACACCAAGACTTTTGGAACACTCTATTAGTGACACATGAAAGGAAGGCTACTAAAAAGAGCTGGGAAAGATAACAGAAAGGAAATAGAACTATTACGTGATAAAGCCTTGACTTTAAATAAGGTGGGGTTTTTTATGACTATAAGATTAGTGGTAAATTGTTATCTCTCTTGGGGTATTAACTCCTTGAGTTTGGGAGGTATTTTTTATTTTTTGGTAAATTCTAATAAAGAGTCAAAAGATTTGAACAGGCAATTTTCAGAAGAAAACATCAAAGCTATCAAGAGTCATACAAAAATGTTCAAAATTACTACTAATTAGAGAAATGTGAATTAAACAACTCCAAGATACTATCTCACACTTGTCAGGATGGCTAACATGACAGAAAAGGAAAATGTTAAATGCAGAAAGGAAGTGGAAAAATAGTTACATTGATGTACCATTGGTGGAATGGTGAAGTGGTACAATTCTGGAAAACAATTTTTAACTATGTCTCAAGGACTATGAACTGTAGGCCCTTTGAACCAACAATACCATTACTTGATCTGTATTCCACAGAGATCAAAGAAAAGAGAAAAGTACCTTGATAATATATATATATATATATATATGTATATATATATATATATCAGCTTTTTTTGTAGCTGTAAATAATTAGAAATTGAGAAGATGTCTATCAATTGGGAAAGTGCTGAACAAGTTGTGGTATAATTATAATGCAATGCTATTTTGGTATAAGAAATGATGAGCAGGATGGTGTCAGAAAAACTGGAAATATTTTCATTAATTGATGCAAAGTGAAGTGAGCAGAACCAGGAGAACATTGTATACAGTAATAGCAATATTGTAATGATGACCAACTGTGAAAAACTTAGCTTTGACTCTCTCTCAACAGAGTAATATAAATATACAAATATATATATATGCATATGCATTTGTGACTATGAACTTTACTCCAAACCTCCAGCCATACACTCTATAGTCTTGATAGCCTCCTTCCTGCCCTGCAGATGCTTCTATTCTAGAGCCTCCTTTCATCCTGATGGATGACTGCCTCTCTTGAAACACTATTCTGGGAAAAGTCCAAATCATACTTCATTTTATTTTTGACTCTTCTGTCTTTTTCTCTTTTTCCTCATCAACCAAATTTCCCTTCCAGTACCCTTTCCTACTTTTGCTCTTACTTTCAGTTCTGATCAAATCAACTCTTTCATGTTCTTTCTGGGGTATATCAATCTATTTCTCTACTTACCATTTCAATAACTTCCTGTATTAAAATAAGACTCCCCTCAACAGGTTGTATACTTCATTAAAATGTAAACTCAAATATAGCCTCAAACAATTCCTAATTCTGTGACCCTGGGCAAGTCATGTAACTGCCTCTGCTTACTGCTCTTTTGCCTTGGAAACAATACACAGTAGTGATTCTAAGGTGGAAAATAAGGGTTTAAAAAAATTGTAAACTTCTTAAGTGCAGAGACTACCTTTACTTTTGGTATTTTTAATCCCTAGTATTTTAGCACAGTATGTGGCACTAAGTAAATGCTTAATTGCTATTTCTTCACTCATTAATACGTGTTCATATGTGCATGCGTACACGCACACAGAGGACTTTAATGTCCTATTTAAATCCCATATAAGACCAGTCAAAGCAACAAGTATTTATTAAGTGCCCAGATGTATGTATATCTATATAATATATACACATATCTATATAAGTTTATCTCTCTCTGTCTCTGTCTCTTTCTCTCTCTGTCTCTCATCTGACTTTACTGATGTGGGGAACTGTCAAAGAAGCAAGTATCTTTGCTATGCAGATTTTTAATGTTTCTGCATCTTCAGGGTCTCTCTTT
Source organism: Gracilinanus agilis (assembly GCF_016433145.1). NCBI lineage: Eukaryota > Metazoa > Chordata > Mammalia > Didelphimorphia > Didelphidae > Gracilinanus > Gracilinanus agilis. The sequence goes on from NC_058130.1 coordinate 110,075,219, forward strand.
TACTAGCTATCCTTCTCCTGGACTGAGTAATTTTGTGTAGAGATAATGTGGGAGAAGTGAATTTACATAAACTGAATAATGGTAAAGGCACCTCCTTGAAGCAACTTTGGGTGACTTTTATATTTCTTAAGCTCAGTTTTGTGTGTGTGTGTGTGTGTGGTGTGTGTGTGTGTGTGTGTGTGTGTGTGTGTGTGTGTGTATGGAGAGGAGAGATTTGTCAGGGAGAGCACATCTCTCAAATTATAAAGAAAGAGGGTAGTTGATTTGATATACAAATAATTGTTTTATACTTCTTAGAAACACAACATGTGGTGGCTGAAAGAGCATTGGATTTGGATATAGGAGTCCTGGGTTTGAATCCTAGCTCAAACACTTACCCAGCTGTGTAACTTTAGGTCAAACGCTTAACCTTCACTTCTGCGGATGCCAGTTTTCCCATTTGTAAAACAGTGATAATAATAACTGTGCTGCTTGGGGCACTGTGTTACAGTGGATAGAATACTAGACTTGGAGACAGGAAGAACCGAGTTCAAATCCTTCTTCAGACACTGCTACCCTGGGCAAGTCACAACCTTTTTGTGCTTTGGTGCTTTAGTTGACTCTTATGTAAAAAGAGGAGATTGAACTCTGACTTCTCAGATTCCTTTTAGCTCTCCATTATTATTTTATACTGGGTCTCCCTAATTCACCCATCCTGGGGATGATCTCCCTAATTTTCCCAGGGCTGGGAGTGTTCCAAGGATAGAGCAGCTTTGTACTTCTCAGTTTCTGACTTAGGCCAGTCCACCAGATTGCTAAAGGGGCCCAGGACACAAAAAAAGGTTTAAGAAGACCCTGTCCAGATCCACTAAGAAGTTACTAAAATTTCCCATTGAAAGAGAAGCTTGATACTCACTGGCTGGATTGGTGAAGGCTTTATAGAGAAGGCAACATTTAGGGTGAGCTTTAAAGGATATATAGGAATTTAGCTGGAAAAGATGGGTAGGGAAGGCTCATATATAATAGGGAATGGCAGGAACAAAAGCATCTAAGTATTAAACACTGGGCATATTGGGAGGGCAGACAAGAGAAAAAAATAATATGATCATAGGACTTAGAACTAGAAGAGATCTTTGAGATAATCTAATTTACTACTCAACACAAAACTGAAACTTAAAAAAAGTATTCTTTCTAGGTCACACCAATATCTGCAGTACAGAGTAAATGGAGGAGAATAATTTCAGACCTGGGTGGAAAGGTAGGATGATAATAGATTTTGTTTGACACATCATTGCTGCCTTGGTTTATTTTCCTCATGGCCAACAGCCTAAAACTAAGAAGAGTCAATGTGGTATGGAGGAAAAGCACTGACTCTAGAACCAGAGAATCTGAGTTCAAATCATAGCTTTGCTACTTTCACTTTGTGTGAAATTGGGCATTTCTTAGTCTCTTTAAGTTTCATTTTCCTCACCTATAAAACAGGGAGATTAAATCAGATAAACCCTGGAGTCTGTTCCAGTTTTGAATCAATGATCCTCTTTCAAATATTTTACTAACAGAGGAGTGTGGTCTGTGACATGGCTAATGCAGACACAAGCTAATTGTCCTGGATCAATGACTAATTTTTATGACAAAAGTGTAAATAATTCCCCTCACCAGAGTCCCTTCCAAAAAATGCTTCTACAAAGCAATGCATGAAGGTTTCCTGAAAAAAAAAAAAAAAGAGAACATAAGTGACCCTGGTTTAGAGTCTTAAGAGTATCCATTTCAATGTCATCTGGAAAGAACTTTAGGAGGGAAAAATGGATTCCTTCATTGTTTTTTCCAAATAGGTTAACATTTAAGAGCATGGAGATGACAGAGGAAATTGAGACAAGAGAAAGCTCCTCTAGTTAAAAAGCTGAGGTCATTATGGTGACTAGGAAGCTCCCAAATACATTGCAAGCACAGCCTAAATACCAAGTTTCAAAGATGTATCTAATTTTTCTGGGAAAAATCAATTGTTAATTACTCAGTGTCTAGGTAGTAGGCATTTTCTTTCCTTTAATGAGGAGTTTTTAGGAGTCTCGTTATATTTTATCAAGCAGTGTCAACTTTTTAGAGGCTGGTGTTTATGCATAAAATAAATAGGAAGAAAAAGAACTCCCATTCACTAAGCTCAGGTTCCAGTGTTATAATAATAATAATTTAAAAAAAAAGAATCTCAGAACCAGAGAGAATGAATATAATAATGCTAGAGAAATCTTAAACATCAGTCTTATGAGTTTTTATAACACATTTTTAATTTAATCACTATAAATCCTGAATTAATGTGTCTATTTCTTCAGGCAAAGTCTACTTTTCTTTGACAAGTAGTTAAATATACAATATAAAGGAAGTAGTATCCTGACAGTAATTTAAAACCAATTTAAACTACCAGTTTTTATTCCACTTCCCCCACACCCTGGTTCTTTTTGTGATCACATGTAAAAAAGATGTAGTAACAAGTGATTATATAATGACTACAACCATTTTTTTTACCTTGGAAAGAAGAATAGATTTGGAATCAGAACTTGGTGAAAGTACTGGTTTTAACATTAATTTCCCTATGTGACCTAGAGGAAGTCACTTCTCTGGTCTTTAGTTTTCATGTCTAGAAAATGAGGGGGTTGGATGAAATCAGTCCCATACTTCAGAAACTTATAATCCTTTGACAGCATTCTCTATTCAACTACCACAGCATCTCTATGTTTATTACCTTATATAAGTAAAAAGAATGAGGCCCTAGAAACCTTGTGCCTAAATCAGGAAATAACCCATTTTAATAATCACAGACCCAAGTATTATATCATAATACCTCTAAGTTCATAAAATAGGTTTATGCCCCAAGTTTTATTTCAAAGTAATTTTCTTGGCTTCATTCTGATTTGTACCTGGTTTCTTTACATATGATTAGGACTTTGAGTATTTTTCTGCCCAACAAACCATTGTTTAACTGAATCTTAGTATATACGAAGGTGATTGGTGAAAGCTCAAGATGAGATGGATGACTTTGGCTTCTCTAATGTCTAACCACACTCTTGCCATTGAACTTTGATGACTCTGGAAGAGAAAGTGAGGCTGATGACTTTGTGCACCTGTGTCTCACTTAAATTCAGTTTATGTGCCAGTCAAAAGCAGTAATGTCATTTTGTTCCTCTTTGAATATAAAGAACAACCAGCAAGCAATATAGAAAGGACCCTAGAGGTCATTCAATTCAGTTTCTTTACTTTATAGTTGAGGAAACCAAGGTAGAGATTGGTAAACTGAAATCACCAATGTATAGTCTAGGGCAGAGCCAGGATCTGAACCTGAGTTCTATGATGACCAATCTAGGCATCTTTCCAATGTGCCATGGTGTTTTTTCATTAAAATGAATCTAGATACTATCTTCAAGAGACAGGTGGAGTGGTCCATGTGTATTCTTCAATAGACATATGAAGTAGAAGATATATGGGTAACATAGCTGAGTGGCCAGAGAAGGCAAGGAAAACAGGCAAGATAATGAGGTTTTAGACCCAGTTCTGTCAGTGGTTATTACTTTTTTTTTTTTTTTTACAAATCCTTTTTTCTTCTGTGGATTTCAGTTTCCTTATTTGTAACATGAGGGTATTGTCCTAGATTGTTTCAAAGATCCATCTCAGCTCTCATATCCAATGATCCCTTGATACTATGGGAGTTCTAATTTTCAGTGAAAGTTATTATGAAAATGGTAATTCCAGAGAATATTTGTAAACATGGTACCTCCAAGAAAAATATATTCAAAATCAATTGGAAAGTCAAATAACTGCTCAACATCTCAATAGTTGAATAGTCAGAAGAAAAAAAATAAAAGAGTGTATTAAAAAATTTTGGGGGTGGATTTCAGCACCACATCAGTAAGAAATACTTACTGTTTCCTTTACCCCTTTTCATTTCTGGTTCTACTGACAAAGTACAAGACTTCAACAATACTCTGGCAATCTTCAAATGGGGACTGAGATTATAGCCTACAAAGTGGGGTAGGGAAATCTGACACCCTGGAGTACCTCAGTGTGGGAACAAAGCAAGTTACATTTATTTTATTGGACAGTTTGAATTTATTATATGTTGCACATAATTTCCTGTCTCATTTCTTTAGTGTTCTTGGAATTTTTGTCAGGATGTCTTACATTATCACACACTCCTTCCCTCCCTTTGTCCCAACACGTTTTGGCGACAGACTGATTTTCCTTTAGAAAGTCCCACAAAGAAAGGAGGGGAAAGTCTCTCCAAACATAGCCTGGGACAGGGAATGGCTTAAGTTCTGGAAAAAAATCTGAAAAAGCAATGAAGATGAAGATGAAAATGGAAAGTCTGTGAAAATTAATGTAGTGTAGAACCGGTGAACATGCCACTTATTTCTCTACATGCATAGAAGAAAGAACCTGCTTATGAGGTATACCCAAATAATTCACAGGTGGTGAAACTATTAGAGTTCTGCAATTTCTTGCCTCAGAAGTGGAATAAATCTCCTATATTATAAACGGTGTGTGCTCACACACGTGCTTGTGCTTGCTCTCCATCTCCCATCTCTTCCCACTCCAGGGCATTAATACTTTCTGGTTTCACTGTAGCTATTTTGATTATTTTAATAAGAACTTTAGAAAAGGCCCAATTAGATCAGGAGGCATGAGCTTCTCTAATCACTGTGCTTAAGCAAATGAAATGTCATAAAAAGGTTTGCTATTTTTTAAGTGTACTGGAACCTGCTTTGATTGAAATCAGACAGCATGAAGTCCCAGTTATGGTAGAGTGGATGGAAACCTCCTCCCACCCCCAACTATTGGCAGCACATAATGACAGTTCCTGAGATAGCAGAAATCTGATCACAGGAAAGTTGTTCCCTCAAAAGTTGAGCTTAACTCTGAAGCTGTACATGTACTAGACTACCAGACCAATAAACCGTTAGCACTAATGAAATGGGGAAAGATCTGTTTTTTAAATAGTGTTGCTTCTCCCTATGTGTATACAGCAGCATTCAGTGACATGACTTATTTCACTGTCCCCACTTTCTTCCCTGTTCCCCCTGCTCCCCCCATCTTTTTCTCCTCTCTCTTCTTCCTTTCTCTCCCTCCTCTCCTCCTCTTCCTCTTTTTCCTCCTATTTCTCCTCCTCCTTCTTCTCTTCTTTTCCTCCTCCCTATCTGGTCTCCTACTCCCTACCCCACACACCTCTCAATGCCTCCCCCCAAACCCCAGCTGTATACTTTCTATGGTTGAGAAAGCTACAAGTTACAGATAAATATTTGCACCAGCATCCTTGAAAGAAGTTTTCCCATCTGTATCAGTGGAGGGAGTTTCCACACTGTGAGTTTCTCTACACTTATCAAATCAGAGATACAGACTAATAATAATAATAATAAATTATTATTCTGAGGCTCATAGAAAGTATGGAATCTACAAGGTCCCATCTTCAGTAGACTGAGATGACTCCACAAACAATATCCTATTATTATAGTCAGTCTTTGTAAATGAAAGCAATGTAAAATAAAGCAACAAAACAAAGTACTTGAGAACTGGATAAAGGTAGTATGACCAATCAGAAGCTGAAAATAGAGCTTTTCATCCTCATGAAATAATAACGACACGTAACATATGTATATAGCTATACTGTTTATGAAGAATCACTTTTTCAAATGACATACTGATAAGAAAGTTTGTAAATAGCATCTGTCACAAGTGCAGACAAGCTAATGATAGATTACAAGCCCTGCTGCCTGTGGAACATTTGAAAATAATATTGTTGCCAGAGCCTGTCACACAACCTTTCCATCATAGAAGAACCTTTTTTTCTGGGAAAAAACTATTAATAGTAATCCAATAAAACTTGCAAAATGAGTTATATGAAAAATTATCCAATGCACCAGTGAAAGAAAAACCTAGCCTGATTGTTTAGGATCAACAGCTCTTAAGAAGGCATAGTTTGGTTTTATTCTCTATGCAGTCACCTTTGTATTTCTTTAAATATCTGTGAGTCAATTTCCTTCTCTGTCTCTTGAACACTTTCTTTCAGTTCTTGAAACCCTTTAGGTCAGACTCCCTCTCATTATCTCTTTTTACAAGACTCTGCCTTTTTATCATTTGTCTTCCACCTCCGCTTTATTGGGATCGTCCAGTACAATGCTTTGGTGCTAGGGCTCAAACTTCTAACCTGGTCCTGTGACACTTAATTTTTCCTCTCATGGTTTTGTCTCCCTCTTCTTCCTCATTTCCTAGGTCTCACCATCTCATTCATTCCCAGGATTGCTGGTCTAAATGTTTGGAGAGTGAACTCATGCACAAATTTTCCTGTAATCAGAAATAAAAATACAGACAGACATCAGCCTTGCCAAATACTAGTAATAGGCACATTTGCACGTCTGAAGCATGCCCTAAAGTGCTTAGCACAGAGTGGACAAATACTCAATACCTCGCAAGCCACAGAGACCAAAGACTTATGAAGACAAAGTGGTAGAATCTAACTTCAATTTTTCCCATATGTAAAATGAAGAGTAGTAGCACTATTTTTTAAATTAATTTATCTATCTATCTATCTATCTATCTATCTATCTATCTATCTATTTGCTCATTTATTTATTTTTAAAACCCTTACCTTCTGTCTTCGAGTCAATACTGTATATTGGCTCCAAGGCAGAAGAGTGGTAAGGGTTAGGCAATGGAGGTCAAGTGACTCGCCCAGGGTCACACAGCTGGGAAGTATCTGAGGCCAGATTTGAACCTAGGACCTCCTGTCTCTAGGTCTGACTCTCAATCCACTGAGCTACCCAGCTGCCCCCAAGTAGTAGCACTATTAACTGTGGATGGGTTACTTTCTACAGCCATGGAATAAGTAGCCACATCAGTAAGGCCTTTTGAGAGACTGAAACATGAATACATATGTTAGCACTTTGTGACATCTGTAACTTAGAAAGACATCCAGTGAAAGTTTGAAACCTCCCTCACATCCAAGTTTTGGGGAGAGATATCTAGACCCGCGTGTCCATCTGTGGAAGGAATTTCTTCATTGATGTGGATGAGTATGTAGTGTTACTTTAGAGAGCTGCTTAAGGAGAATGTTAAGTAACTCACCTAAAGTAACAATACTCCTTTTTTGCAGGCAGCACTTCAATCTATGCCTTCTCAACTCTAAGACTAGCCATTTTCTAACCAATATGCCATTGCTTTCTCCGGCTTAGCCTGCTAATTACTATGATGATACATTTTGAATTTTAGAGTTGCAGAGCACTTAATGTACAAAAACTCAGTTAATTCTCAGTACAGTCTCATGAGATGGATAATACAAAAAAAATTAGTTTAATTTTAAATATAAGTGAAGTGAGGCTCAAAAAATTATGACCTATTCAAGATCAAGACATAGTGAGTATGTTCAAAATCACCTGGTAAATGACTTTTTTTCTTAATGAGATGAAACTTAATAAATGGAAGAAAAATTGGGAACTAAATTTATCCAAGAAACATATAATTTTATGAGTTAGAAAATAAAAAATAGAACTTTTATGCTATTTAAATATCTAAAAAATTATGGCTTGCATCAAGGAAAAAGAATTCCTTTCAAGTCTACTCAAAGAAGGATGTACAGATGCAGAGTACTCCTATGTCATTTAAAATGTTTAGGATATTTTATTTTATTTTTTTTAAACTCTTACCTTCTGTCTTGGAGCAAGGCAGAAGAGTGGTAAGGGCTATGCAATGGGGGTTAAGTGACTTGCCCAGGGTCACACAGCTTGGAAGTGTCTGAGACCAGATTTGAACCTAGGACCTCTAGTCTCTAGGCCTGGCTCTCAATCCACTGAGCTACCCAGCCATCCCCTGTTTGGGATATTTTCGATGACAATATATATTTTCCATCTAATTTATACTCTTATCTTACTGCCTGTGCTCCCACACTTTGCCCAATCCACCCACAAAGAACTTACTAAAGTACTCTTGGTCAATACTGTAGATATGACCTATCTTATTCATTCAGTCATTAATTCACATTTCCTATGAACAGATATGTTAACAGTGCTTTACTTGGAGTCAAGATGTAAAATTCTGGTGCTCACATTCATTAGCTGTGGGATAAGTGATGTTACTTTACCTTTCTGACATTCATCATCATCATTTGTAAAATAATATAAAGAGTTGAACTATTATAGTCCAGGATTGTGGTGAGGAAAGCGCTTCTCGAACCTTAAGATGTTAGATGAATATAATGTTACTAGAGAAGATAAGAACAGTCAACTTGGAATTGGGAGTTTGATATTTGAAATCTGTCTTTAACATTTGGTTGCTGTGTCACCTGGAGGAAATTTCTCTCTCAGATTTTGTTTCATAATTTGTAAAGTGGGGAAAATAACTTTTACTTTATGTATCTGCAAAGGATTTTTGAGAAAAATGCCCCATACCCCTTAAAGTGCTAAAGAAATCCATCAATCAATAAATATTTGCTAAACTCCTTCCATATATCAGGCGATGTGAAGTACTTGAGACAGAAGAAGGATACTACAAAAGATGGTGCCTGCCCTCAAGGACCTTAAAATCCAATGGAACTACTATTATGAATATCATCTTTCTCCGCAAAAGGAGTAGAAATTAAATTTCTCCTCTTCAAGGAGCCTAGAAAGAAGAAGGAAATTGGTGAACCATTTTGAGAACTTGAACAAATACAGGATGAAAGAGCAACAACGCACAAGGATTTCCACCAATGAGCATAGGACCAACTGTCTGTCCTTTCTGTCAGTATACCTGTCAGTATACATCATTGGTCGGGACACTCTCTTTACAGGGAAGAACCTATAAGAGACTCTAGAACTTTCCAGAGAAGCAAAAAACATTATGTGCCGGCACCCCATGTAAAGCACAGTGCTCTTGTCAGCAATATCTCTGGGGAGAGTGAATATTAATCTTTTGTCTAGCATATCCCCCCCCCCCAATCTCAAAATGAAGGAGCTGGGGAGACTTAAGTCATTTATTTGTGAGCTTGTGGAAAAGAAGAGGTTGATAGCAACAACTTTCCCGGGTGAGTAGGCTTTCGCCTCTCACAGCTGTGTTGGTGTATTTCAATTAGGATCCTTGAGACCTGACATCACCTTTGGTATGCCAGTCCTAAGGCTCCCGTGAGCCAATACTGCCAATCAAGCCAAACTCTAACTGCATCATGTAGTTTAATGATGTAGGGAGAAAATGACATGGAATCACCTCTTACTGCTGAAAATCTCAAGTTGGAAGCCAGCTCTCCTGAGAAGGAAAATTAATTACAATCTGAGAATAAGATCAAGATAAAACTTCCCTGTGATCATCTAGATCACATATGATGGTTAAGGGAGTCTCTTGACTCTTAAGAAAGCAGACATTTCCAGGTTTTTATTTTGTAAAGGTCACTACTGTGTTACTCTACTTATTGGATATGAAGAGCAAAAAGGGTTTTACAGATTGAGACCAGAGCAGAATCATTTTTGAGATACCCTTGGGAATTGGGTTCTAAGAATGGTACCACTCCATGAACACAAGAAGTATTAAGTGTGTGTGAGAGATTGCCTGGACAAAGAATGGAGAAGGTAGACTGAAAATCATGAAAGGATGGCTACTTGGAGCCTAAAGAAAGGAGGATATAGAGAAAAAAAAGATTTGGAGAACCCTTTCTTCACTTGGTTAAGTCAGAAAGGAATGAACCTTTCACATCTTAATATCATTCTTGCAAGGAATACAAAAGAAACATCTGTAATTATATGGGGCAGCTGGATGGTGCTACAGATAAAGTACTAGCCATGGAGTCAGGAGGACCCGAGTTTAAATCAGACACTAGTTTTGTTACTCTGTGCAGGTACTTAACCCAGTTTGCCTCAGTTTACTCATCTGTAAAATGAGCTGGAGAAAGAAATGGCCAACCACTTCAGTATCTTTGCCTCAGCTAAATAACAACATCTATGGTAAGAATGAGAGGTGTAAAGAAGAGTAAGTGAATGAGTATATGGGTAGCTAAATACTTTAGTGACAGAGGTAAATTCCTAAAAATCCATTTTTTTTCATTGTCACTGCCTTCAATAAAGGCCTTTCTCAAGTTTCTGTTACCATTGCTTCTGAGAGGATGCCCTTTATTCATACTTATATGTTTACATGCATAAAAGTATGTATAGGCTAATTCTGGGTGATCCACAATATCTTTCTTAGAGAATAATGCCACTTGGCAACAGAATCTTTTTTTAAAATAAGAACTGGAGACTCTTTCTTTGAGAGATATAAAGTGCTAAGTCTTAAATTCCATCCTCCATATTGCACAAAACAGCCATGGAAGTAAACAGAGGACAGAAGCTGGCCCTGAACAGACTCAGACACTTAAAAAGGCAGCCTGAGAAAATAAAAATCTAGCTGACCAAGTCTAGACAAGAAACTATAGAAAACACATTAAGAAAATGACTTTTTAAATAGATGCTATAGTATATCCCATAGATTCATGTGAAGTATGCCTTGGGTATGGTTTAAAGACAATATAAGCACGTGAATAGAAATAGATGGATTGATGAAGGGTTACAGACAGGCAGATACACACACACTCACTCTGAGTGAACCTTGCCACATTCAGCTGTAAATAAGGAATTTAACATTCATTCCACAGGCTAATGGTCCTTATAGGCATCCAAGAAAGATCGACTTAGATAATAGCGTAGTAGAGTGCCAGAGAGCCTGAAAGGAATGGGCTATTGTGTTTGACTAGTTTCCATGTATAAATTAGTGCAGAGAAGAAAAAGAAATTCAACAGAAAAACACATGTACTTTATTATAATTCCTAGTGTTACTCCTGCAACCCTCACAATAGCAGGCAAAAGAACTGAAAACCACTGAAAAGAGGTAAAAGGCAAAGGCAGATTTGATTAAATGCCTTTCTGACAAGAAGTGGTTTGACTTCAAATTTGGATGAACGCACATGTCAATGGCTGGTCATGGTGTTAACCCACATTCTCTTCAAGTTAAACAATAGGTGTGGAGGTGGGGGGTAGTAGAGAAGAAAGAGGCAGGAGGATAGGAAGATTTGGATCAGTTTTATCCATTCGATTTTTATTTGAATTGAACATATAGGTTAAATCTGTTGAATGACTAGTTTTTATATCCAGGATAGAAAGAATATAAGATATTTGAGTTTTATATGCAAAAAAATGGACCGACCCCATACTTAAATAAATATAAAAGGCATGTAGGCCTCTTTTTTTCCCCTCAGGAAAACTGACCCTCTATGGAAGAATTTTAGTTTCAAGTCTCAAAAAACATTGTGATCACATTTCCCATTGACAGAATAGTTTATCACCAAGGACCTTGCTGGAGATTTTTAGCTACTACTGAAATAAAGGAGATTCCAGAGTAGAGGCTGGGCATACCACTTGAGATACAGGGCATTCTGCAAGCCAGAAGAAAAAGGATTCTTAAGAAAATGCCTTTATAAGAGTGCCTAGATCACAGGCTTCTGCTTTTGAAACCCTTAGTTATGCTGCTTTATCATACATGCTGTAGTGTTGACTTGATGCTAACTCTAGTTCCAAACCTAACAGAGATCAGACAAATGGATTACTTTATATTAGACCTATAATTCATCTGGCTTCCTACCTTTAGCACCTGAATGAGTTGAAATTCAGTAAGTACACAAATTATACAAAGGTTTCATATGACTCTATGGCTAAAGATGAAAAAAAAAAGCCTATAAAGTAATCATTTACATTTCATTAAGGTTTACAACAACTCTGTGATGAAGGTGGTTCAACTATTACTGTTTAAATTTTTCAGATGAGGAATCCAAGATACAAAGAGAGCAAGGAGCATATCCAAGTTCACTAAGCCAGCAGGTACTTGAACCAAGTTGTCTGACTCTAGCTTCAGGACTCTCTTCACTATCAAAGTATAAAAGGAGTTGTTACTATGACAAGCGAGGCAGATGTGGTCTAAGATATTTTACAGGTCAATGCATTTTCTGTAGTGGTGTTTTCCTTTCATGCAACTGAGTACATGGGTTGATATTTATCATTTAATGTTACTTTCCAAGTTTGAAATCTTGGCAATCATAAACTAGTCAGTTCTCTTCTAGTAATAGCTTGCAATTTCATAATTTATTTAAATTTATGTACAAATGACTGTCTAATTCTTTTCCTGTGCGTATTTACTTTATTTAAGCTTTGCATATCTCTAATGCTTGTAAATCATGCAAAAAGGACTTTTTACATATGCTCCTGATTGCTCATGATGTTATATACATTTAAAGATGATGCTTATAATAAATGACATACATATATGTCATTAACTCACATCATAGCAAATACACTTTAAGATGGTTCAAGAATAAGATTCCCACCCCCTAAACCATATCCAGAGTGCATTTCTAAAAGAGAGTATTTAAATAAGCTAATATATTACTGGCAATTTGCTTTACAATAAAGGAAAGTGGAAAAAGTCTCCCAAAAATGTGTTTTTTTAATCACATAAATTGAGCCTTGCCAAGAACTGGCAGGATAAAAGGCAACACGTCACAAGTAACACAAGTGAGCTCCCTTACAATTACTTATCCAATCATCTAATCACAAGCTATGGAAAGGAGCAAATATGGCAAATGTATTGCCAACATATGAATAGAATGCTTAATAGTTGGCAAGCTATTTTTCTCCCTTCTAATTCTATTTCTAGCAGGACTGCTCTGAATTCAGCCTTTGCATTCATTGCGGTCCTTTTTAAAGAAATATTTTCTATAGTATTTGTACATTCTGTTTACTGAATTACAATAATGCAATTTGTTAAAACATATAAATATATATAATATCAACATAGGAAGTGATTACTATTGATGAGGAATATCCTCCAAGATGCCCAATTTACTTTCAGTGCCTTGCTCAGCTTCTTCCAGGGAGCAGGGTAGACATGTGTTGCTAAGGTTTAATTAGAATGAAACAGACTGGTACCATGAATTCCTCAGGACCATTTATATTTTAGTTGGGCTCGTTGCTGTTCTGAGGAAGTACTAACATTCCATAAATGTGACAGGGAGGGCTGCAATCACGTTTGCTTGGAATCAGCGTGTGCAAAGTTTGGAATCAAATCTTCAGATGAGGTTTACAAAGCTGCTTGCCCAGAACACTCTGGTTTTAAAAAAATGTGCATTGCTATTAATATTTTCAGTGCAGATTTTTTTTTGGACAGTAAATGTTCATTTTCTGCCTGTAAAACCAAGTATGAGTCACAACAGAACATTTACTTCAAGTCCAAAATGCTGGCAGTGTGCAATGGTGATCAACTGACTCTACAGCATCTATCTTATCAGTTTGATGGTGGAATGTTACTCTAACTACCCCCATCTCCAAAAAAAAAAAAAAAAGTCAACGGTATTTCTTCTGTACAAGTATATCTGAGATCAAAAGGCAGAATCCTTAACTTAGAAATACTAGCGTTAGCTTGTATCTATGAATGACTTGCAGTTATTTTCTTATGAGTGATCATCAGAGCTTTCTGCATAGAAAATAGCTAGTTCCCTTTCTACCTGCTTTCTCAATACATATGCAAAAGGTGTTGGGAGAGGGGAGCATTTTTTTAAAAGTAGAGAAAAGACTCTCAGAAGTCATCCAGAGTAAAACTCTGTTCAGAACACTCCGGTGTATTACCATTGATTTCAGAGTGACTGCTATCCAAATTCCAAGCATGCAAACTCATCGTCTATACAGTCTATAGCTCCCAAGTTTATGTTGTTTCTCAAGTTAATCTCAAGATACCATTCTATACCTGTAACCAATGACGACAAGTCTCCAAGATTTGATTTCCCTCGGAGAGTTGAAGTTTGGGGGGAACTTTTCCTTTTCTAAATCTCTGAGATAACAAATTTACCTGGCGCTTTAAGATGGAAACGTAACAGGCACACTTCTCCTCACATACAACAACAGCAACGAAACATAACGCGACTTAATATATAACACAATGTATATGGTAAGACCTAAGTATTGAAATGAAAAGAAATTTACCAGGAGTAGGAAAGCCAGGAAGAGGAGCGGTGTGCCAGGAGTTGCCCAACGGCAGCGTTCCATGCTTGGATCCTTGCCGGAATGTGAATCGGACACTGTAAGCTGCTAAGTGCTCCTCTGCCTCCTGTCACATCCAGTACTGGTGCTAACACTTCAGTCCTGCCTATCAGCTTCCATCAGCCCAGCTCACATTTCCTGACCAAGTGGTGGGTGGGTGGATGGGTGGGGGGTAAGCTGAATGGAATCTCTCTCCGAGCAGGCAGTCAGCCAATCAGGCTTCTGCTAATCAGACATGCAGAATAACAAAGCCAGGGGTACAGAGAAAGTATAACAGAGAGAAAGAGAGAGAGAGAGAGAGAGAAAGGGGGGGAAGGCAGAAAAAAGAAAGAAGAGAGAAAGCAGCAAATAAAGAAAAGAAGAGCACAAGATGAAGAATTACCCAGCTGAAGCAAAGCTCTGTGCTTTTAAACTAACCTGGATAGTTCTATGGGAGGTATATTTCTGTTTGCCTTTTGTTTGTGTTTATTCTTGTCATTTTGGTAAAGTACAGTAGCTCTCTTTGTGACTGTGTATTGTTCCATTCAGGAGAGAAACTTAATCCCTGTCAATATATAACATATGCCATAAAGGGAAAGAATCGTAGACAAAAGCCTTCTCTTAACATGTTTTTTAAATGTATTCTGTGCAACTTTTAGTCCTCCTCTATAAAGTTGCTCCTTTTTTTTTTTTTTTTTTTTGGATGTTGAGAAGGCACACTGACTGCATGTGTTAGAAACTTACCTCCCTCCAAACCCAAATGGCTGGTATACGTGTGTTAATTATTTCAGCCCCTGATGATTGCAGAGTTGTCTTTTTGTGCAAACACACAAACAAAAAAGGCAACATGGTTTTATGGATTTTCAAGGCAGAGGCAGAAATCCAGATTGTTCACTTTCCAAAGGGCACCTAACAATGACGATGAATTCATTCTAATTTGGGTTTGGTTAACAGTCTGTTTTGATATGAAGTCAACCTTAGGCTTGCTGTGTTAGTGTGGGACAGGGGGAAATGGCAGTAAATACATAGAGAACCCAAGAGTTTCACTCTAACTAGTAACCTCCTGCCCAATGGAAACTTTTATTAGAGCCACTATAAGTAGCAGAATGGGTAATGGGAGTTTTACCTCCTCTCCTTTTGCCTGTTGACGTTGGATGAGACTGGAGGGAAAGAAGAGAGGAGAAAAGAGGAGGGGGAAATATTTGAAGAAGGAAAAAGAAAGGGAAGGAAAGAGAAAGAAGGGGAGGGAAGGGAGGAGAGGTAGGAAAAAAAGAGAGGAGAGGAAGGGTGATGTTAAAAGAAGAAGGGGAAGGTAGAAGGGGATGAGAGGGGAAGGAGGGGAGCGATATAGTAAAAGATAGGAGAAAATAGAGGAAGAGAAATGTTAGAAGGAGAACATAGAGGAGAGAAAAGGGGAGAAGGAGGAAACTGAGGATTAGAGGAAAAGGAAGATGCTAGGAGAAAGAGATGAAACATAGGGGAAAGAGGAGGAAAGAAGAAATGAGAAGGGAGAAGAGGAGAAGGGAAGCCAGAAAAAGAGGAGAGAGAAGGAGAGGAAAGGAAGTGAGATGTTTAGGAGAAGAAGAGAAGAGAGAAAGGGAAAGGAAGGAAGGGAAGGGAGAAGAGAGCAGAAGAGATAACAATTGGAAAAAGAAAGAGGTAGAGGAGAGAAGAGATGTGGATGGAAAAAAAAGAGGCAGCAGAAAGAGACAAAGAAATAGAGACATAAATTACAGAGACAGAGAGACAGTGACAGCGTTTGGATGTGATAACCTCCAAAGTGACTTCCAACTATGAAATTCTATTATGGGATGTTCATCTTTGAATGGAATTGAGGATGAGCAATGAAATGGATAAAAGGTAGACCATGGCACTAGGAGGAAGTCATGAAACCTGATAATGCTTAGATAATCCCCAAACTGGGAAATGAGACCCTGAATAAATAAAAATTGTTTGAATGAAAGAAATATTTTATTAATCTTTTATGAAAGCGTTGTGCGTGAAACTAAGACTTAATTTTACCTTCCCTCCCAGATACATGTCAAGTAAAAATTTAATATACATCAACTAAACACTTCCTTAATGAGATTCTTCATAGAATGATTTCTAATGTACAATCCTGAATACTAGAATGAAGTATACACAATATCTACA
Organism: Gracilinanus agilis; assembly: GCF_016433145.1. Lineage (NCBI taxonomy): Eukaryota > Metazoa > Chordata > Mammalia > Didelphimorphia > Didelphidae > Gracilinanus > Gracilinanus agilis. The sequence goes on from NC_058130.1 coordinate 110,091,397, forward strand.
ATGTGTTAGGAATGATTTAAAAAAAAAAAAAAAGGAAAAAAGGAATGATTTTCCATGCAGCTTCCCTTCCCCCACCCTGACCTTTTTTTTTTTTTCCTGATCAGGGAACATGAGGAATACTTCGTGGTGCTGTAATAGGCATGTGGATACAAGCAAGTTCATATACATATATGCCTGCATGTTAAAAAAGGTGGGGAAAAGCAGGTTGTTTAACCTCAGATTACTTACTACATATGGTATATCAATTAGGGGTGGATAAGCTGCTAAAATCCTATTTCCAACTTGTTAGGAAACTTGAGGCATACAAAGATTCACTTGGATTTTCTTGATCAAACATGCAGACTTGGAAAAAACTGATAATACATGCCAAACACAGAGAGATGCTTGATTCTATATTCTTTTTGGTTTTAGAACTATTTCCTTTGCAAATCTCTCAAAAACTAGCTAATACTAGTAAATGAGAGAACATGATTAGACTTAAATTCTTTACTGATGTTATCTGAAATCCTCATTATACTCAAAAAAAGTTGTTGCCATGAACTATCACTCATGACATTATATATTGTATAATGATACTTTATACCTTTGGACTTCTACTTCTCCTTTCGTAGTCTTTCTTGGACAATTTTAAGAACTAGTTCTTAAAAATCACAAGTTTTTTTTTTTTTAAAATCTAGTGTTTAGCAGGCACATATGCCCAGAGAAGAGGAAGCAAGGGCTACTAATTTAATGAGCATTTATTGGTAGCCTCCCAGCTCTATGTGTGGTACTGGGGATACAAAGATAAAAACAAATGGGTTTCTGCCTTCAGGGAGTTTACATTCTCCTACATAGCTTCTGCCTGTAAAACTAAGTATGAGACAGAACATTTAAATCCAAATTCTAAGTACTGTGCAGTGGTAATCTGCTGAATCTAGAGCATCTCTGTTTAGTGAATGAATGAATGAATGAATGAATGAATGAATGAGTTTATGGTAGAATGTTACCCTAACTACTTCCATTCTCCATAAAAAAAAAGTCATCAGGCTTTTTAATTTGCACAAAAGTCTTGGAGATCAAAAAGCAGAATATAAGGGAAGGGCACTTCTGAGAGAATGATCTCTCATAATAGAAAGATGTTCTAGGAATGAAATCTTGAAATGCACCAATCTTTGGAGCTTAACAGGGACCTACAACTAAAGGGGACTTCATGAGAGTTTTACAAAGGGAAAATAGAACTTATAGTGCAAGACTTGTGAATTATCCTATTGCTACATAGGTCGTCTACTATGTGCCTCACTACTCTTGTACTCTTAGTTTATGCCTACCCTTCCCTTGAATGCTGTTTTTGTGGGAAAGTGTGCCCCAGTTTTCTAGGGGACATTTTCTACTGATTGTTTTTATTGAACCATCTTAATGAAGAAGATTTTTCTGAAAGCTAATTTAATATGAATGTAGTAGAATTACAAAGTACAAACTTAACTCCAAAGAAGAGACATGGGCAGACACCTCCCCTTACTCATTTGCACGCAGTGAGGACGTTAGATCTTAGGTATAGATAACTGTAAATGTCATATTTATTTTTTGCTGTATTGACTGTCTTTGTAAAATATTTTTTCTCTTTTGAAAATTTTGTTATAGGGAATGGACCTTTGAGAGGCAGGAGTGGAGGTCCATAGAAGATTTTGTGTGTAAAAATAAATAAATAAAAATTGGTTATAAAAAGCTAATTAAATCTGCTTGTCTGCTTATTAATAGTATGGACTCAAGAATAACAGCACTTGAAATAAACACATCAGAGTTGTACCTAGAATCCGGATTAGTGAATTGTCAGTGTCTCAGTGGTGACCTGAAATCTTGAGTACTAGTGCAAATTAGGTAAGTGGCCCCATATGGAATACTTCAGAAGGAGAAAAAGAAGTTCTTTGCCTTAGGTAGAAGGAGAGCCAAGAATACAATTATCCTCCCAAAACAAGGGAGGAGAGCAAAAGAAGCCATAAATAAGTTGAGTAGAATGAGACATAAAGAGAAATGCCATTGAATTTGACATTAAAACAATTTAAACAAGAAACTTGAATAGAGTAGTTTGATTTGAGATTTACACTCAGCCACCAGAATAGAAGAGGGTGGAAAAATGAATTGGAGGTAGAAAATTAAGGGAATGACTATAGTTAGTGTTTGGTTGTGTAAGAAAAAAGGGATATAAGTGGAATATAGGCTGATAGACTGGGAAAATGGGAGGGTTAGATTAATGGTTTTAAAGATATTGGAAATTTGGATATATGTGTAGATAGGAAGGAGCCATTGGACAAGGAAAGAGATGCTCATCTAGGAAAGTTCCCAAAGGATGTAGGAACACATAAAGGACACAAATAAAAGATATTGTCAAGGAGAAGAGAGCAAAGTATTTAAAAGCAGAGTTACACTGTCTAGCTAAAGTGGTCAACTATCAGGTCAAAATTGAAGGGAGGAAAATGAACCCAGAAGACACCAAATAGACTGAGAGAATAGTGGGAATTGGAGGGTCTGTAGGTCACAGTGAAGATAAGCAATAGGCTTAAAATGAGTGAGGCAGAGAAAAAGATTGAAGGATAAGAAATTATTCCAGAAAGAATGCAAGAATTCTAGATCAAGGAAATCACAGTTGTGTATGATGGCATAGTCAAGGGTATATAGCCATCAAAGATAGAGTTTATGGGAGTCAAAGAGATTGTTAAACTGGGATGTTGAGATGATTGAGGAGGGTATCAAAATACATATGGATGACCTTGAATATGAGGGCAAAGGTTGAGATGAAGATAAATACTTTGACTTATATACTTAACTCCTTGAGAAATAAGAGAGAATGACTTGAATCAGGCTGGAAGGCTGCAAAGCTCTGGGTGATCTATATGGATGAAGTAAATATCAAAGGAAGAAAGGATGCTGAAAAATGGAGGCATATGGACATATGGATGTGGAAGTAAAGAACTGAGTATGTTCTTCTATTTCAGTGTGCCAGGGAGCATGAAAGAAGGTCTCTGGTAGTGGAGGATGTGGTCAGGGATGCACCGTTTCCTATAGGCAGTAAAGATTCTATTTGGATCAGAAAATTGAAAGAACATGAGGTTAAGAGACTTAGGATGAAGTGGCAGAGTCCAACAATATGGTGAAGATTCCAGAAGATATAATACAATAGGAAGGCAGAGGGTAACAAAGACTCTTGAGAGATAGAGTTGAAATTATGGGAAGAGGTAGCAGGCGGAAATTATTTTTCTCTTCCATACCTGGCTTCTAGAACACAGAGATGAGAGAGTGGGAGCTATAAATTTGTCTGCCATAGGACAGGGAAGGTTATAACTGAGAAGGGCCTTTACACTCCAGGGTTTCATGAGGATTAAATATAGTGTCAAGGAGAGAGAAGTAGAGAGTGGATAGCTTCAACTTCTAGAATTGGTCACCCCCAAAACCAAGAGAGGTAGGATTGAAGCAGCAGGGAGTTTGGTTTGGGTTTCTGGGTCAATAAATCACTATAGTAATTGAGTTTCTCAGGATAGGCTACATTCACACTCGGTGAGATCCACATAACCTCACCTAAATATTTGTGTATGGGGAATGTTAGGGGGAATGTGATACATTCTTACCCTTAAAACAAGTGCTCAGCTCTCACCATGTGAGTCCTCAGAAAAAAGGTCCCCTTTAGATATAGAATCCTAAGGAAGGGGATTTCTGATACCTTTCTACTCAAGACCAAAAAGAGATGTGAGTCATTTCATGAGTCCTTTAGTCCTTCTGGCTTGGTATTGCCGATGGATTGAAGGCATAGACCTTCTATAAACTTTGGTTCCCCAAGGCCCTGGGTCACTCACATTTCAGAGATCTTTCTCATCTCGGTGATCAGGTAGAGGGTTACAGTGGTTATTGGCTCCTTAGGAGTTAGATGGAATATGCACATTTAAGGAATCAGCTCTAAAATCCCATGCAGGATGGCAGGCAATGAGACAAATCCAGACATACTCTGAATGCGCAAGAAGCCCTGGGTTGGAGTCCCTGAATATATAGAATCTCTAATATCTTGGTTGCCCTGAAACTCCTGCTGACTTGATAGATCTGTTTAGTATCTCAGCTGGATATATGTATTCACAGAGGTGCAGGTCCTCTATTCCATCTCAGGTAAGTATGAGTCCCTATAGCAGCTAGCATTTATATAATGCTTTAAGGCTTATAAAGCACATTACAAATACTATCTCATTTTATGCTCACAACAGTCCTGATAGGCAGGTGCTATTATTATCACACTTTTACAGATAAGGAAACTGAGGCAAGTAGTGGCTTGCTCAGGGATATATATATATATATATATATATATATATATATATATATATATATATATATATAGTATCTGAGGTTGGATTTGAATTAAACTAAGGTCTTCCAGTCTCCAGGTCTAATGCTCCTTCCATTATATCACCAGAAATATGATGCACTATTTAAGGAAGGAATAGAAATCTATCATCACTCTTTTAGTTGTCAAAAATTTTGCAAGTAACGGTTAAAGTGCCCCCTTTTCAGAGATTCTGTAGAAATGAAACCTGGCAGAATATTTTTGAAGTCACAGAATTCCATCTGCTCTGTTTCAGTGCTCAGTGCTTGGTTAATATTCTGCCTCTGAATGTACATACCAAAGTGTCTTTCCTAGAATATAATTTCCACGAAGTCAGGAAATATGCCTTTTCAAGACATGTCAACAAGTATTTGTTGAGCACTATTCGGTAACAACCCACCCACTCTTGTGCTGTATGTTGTCAGGAATCACTGTCCCTGCCTTCAAGGTGTTTAACATTGTGTCTGAGAGAGAGTGGGGATGGGATAGTGGACAATTCCAAGAGGCACTAATGAATGGAGTGTTAAACTGTAATGGTACAACACCCTGGGAGTCAAGCAAAGGGAAAAGTCAGCATAGGCTGGAATAGTTGGGAAAATAGGAGATCAGAAGAGAATAAAGCAACTACTATGTGTTAGGCACAGTTCTAATTTCTTTACAAATTTTATCTCATTTAATTCTCACAACAACACTGAAGGGTAAGTGCTCCTACTATCCTTATTTTACAGTTAAGGAAACTGAAGCAAATGGAGATGAAGTGACTTGCAAAGAGTCACACAGCTAATAAGTGTTTGGAGGAGAATTTGAACTTGGGTCTTCTTAACTCCATGCTCCATGTTCTATCCACTGCATAACCTACTTGCCAATAGGTACAGGTTGATGGATCCTCAAAAATCATTTATTGATTTAGTAGAGAGGGAGAAAGGGAATGATAACTATAGGAAACACTTGAAGAGATTTCTTGTAGAAATATTTGATTTATTCTTTTTTATCTCAGAGGGGAAAATTTGAGTAGAATTGCATAGAGGTAGATTTGGGGTCAAGATTAAGAAAAAAATAACTTTTTAATAATTAAGTCTTTAAAAGTAGAAGAGCAACCTTGTATGGTTAGGTAGTGAGTTCACCATCATTAGAGGCATTCAAGCAAAAGATGGAAGAATATTTATTGGGGATTCTGTAGAGGGAAATTTTGCTCCATTATTGACTAAATAATATCTAAGATTTCTTTCAACTCAGAGATCCTATAATGATTAGGCCAATGGGCCCATTCTGGGAGCAGCTCTAAAGAGAAGGGAATGGAGCTCAAGATACGGCTCCTCAGGTTTTATTACAGTCTATGTTACCTAATAATGGAAAGTCTCCCTTTTTCCCCCTACTGTGGCCTTTCGGTCTGTCTCTCAACTTCATCATTTCTAAATACCCTTTTCAGTGATGAAGAAAAATAAAACAAAACCTAGGTAATCAACTCAAGATTTATGCTGTGCAGGCTTGAGAAAGACCCCTGGTGGTATCTGAGCAGAATATTGGCTCAGCTCACTCTCCTTTTCTCTCTCTTATTTTTTTTCTTCTCCCTCATCAGGTATCTAAATTAAAGCCGTCTACAAGTGTCTGAGCTGGGGCACCAGCGGCAGTATTCCTTCTCAGCTCCACACACAATATATTAGGTGAAGGGAAAGAGGGAGCAAGAAAGAGGGTGTCAGAATTGTCTGAAGCATCGTTCCAAATGGTATGGATTTAACAATGCTTAATTTAAAAAACACCAGCCACAGCAAGAGAAAGCTGTTAACATCAATATGCTTTATGGCAGGAAAGACTGAACTCAACTTTTGGAGTTTATCTCCCCAGGGAGAATGTGTTACAGTTTTCACTCTGGAGTCACCTGTCTCTTCCTTGAAGTTGAACCTCCTTGTTTTGCCATCAGGTCAGGACTAACTGATACAGGGAGGGCAGCAAGGTCCATTGGGAAGATGGAGGGATGGGGAGTGAGAGAACCTCAAATCTCTCAGGGAAGACTTTGATTTCCCCATTCTGAAAGGAAAGCAACAAGGTTGGAGCCATACTATTCTCAGAGGAATAAAGGGAAGATAAATGATGCTGATCTGCCTGTTTTTTTTTTAATTTAACTTTTAAAAATTTAAACCCTTACCTTCCTTCTTAGGATCAATACTGTGTATTGGTTCCAAGGCAGAAGAGTGGTAAGGGCTAGGCAATGGGGGTTAAGCGTCTTGTCCAGGGTCACATAGCTAGGAATTGTCTGAGGCCAAATTAGAACCTAGGTTCTCCCATCTCTAGGCCTGGCTCTTAGTCCACTGAGCCATCCAGATGCCCCCCTGCCTAAGTTTTTTTAAGATAGGAAAAAAATAATCTCCCTAAAACTATGAGGCTAAATAAGTTGACAGACCAGAAGTGATTTGACTGGAGAAAAAAAAGAAGTGTTCAAAGAAATTAAAGTCATAGGATCCTAAGGTCAAGACATGAGAGGTCACTTAGTCCAACTCCCTTATTTTACAAATAGGGAAACTGAGGTCCGGTGCAGTTAAGACTTGTGGCGGTCACACCATTTTTTCCCCACATGGTCCAGATCTCCCATGAAGACTTCTCAACTACAGCCAGAGATCAAACGTTAATCAAACATGTATTAAATAGAAGGCTCTATAGTGGGCACTGTAGGGCAAACAAGAGAAGCATATGGTACAGATCTTTCCTCCAAGGAGATTATAGTTAAAGTAGGCAGGCAGGAGATACATAAATTTAAACCTGCTTAGTGGATCTGCTTTGCACAGACTATAAAGAACTTTAGGAGTTCAGAGAATGGAGAAATAAAAACAGCCTGAATAAATGACTACCATTCTCATAGAAAAGGAGGAATTTTAGATGAGCTTAAAGAATGTACAGGATTCACAGAGCAAGGCAGAGGACTTAACTGGGAGACCAATAAACTGAGCAGAGACAGGGACTTTCCAAAGCATTGGGACAGCTGGGTGAAACACTGGATAGAGTGCAGGCCTGGAGTCAGGAAAATCTGAGTTCTAATTTAGCTTTACACACTTACTAGCTGTGACTCTGAATAAAACACTTAACTCTGTTTGCCTCAGTTTCCTCATCTGTAAAATGAACTGGAGAAGTAAATGGCAAACTACTCTAGTAACTTTTCCAAAAAAACCCCAAATGGGGCCACAAATTGTACCTGAGACCCGATTTGAATCCAGGCACTTCTGACTCTACGCCTGGCACTCTTAACTCTCTAACTACGGCACAGTGGTGAACCTAGCTAACCCAGATTCCCCTAACTTGTTTATTCTTTAAGCCTATGTTTGTATTGAGAACTGGTGACTGGATGTGGAGGTTAGGGTGGAATTAGAGATAGGATACTAAAATTTCCAGATTGTCTGATTTGGGTCAAATAAGTCAGAAAATTTTAAGTGTCACACTGTATCTAGTCCTCCTGTCTCAGAAGGCACCATCTAAGGGTCACAAATATTTTTAAACTCTCCAAAAAGGGTCCAGAACATGAAATAAAAGCTATCTAAAAGCCTTTTCTCCCCTTATTGAAAAGCATTATTTTCTCCCTTTATTGAAAGTTTATCATATTAAGTTTAGTGAGTTGCTATGGGAGAAGGAAATATACTGCAAAACTGAGGCCAGAAGAGAAGGGAGAAAATACATGGCAATTTTACTATAATAAATTAAAAAATACAGATATTTACCTTAGCTGCCAGGAAGCTTCAAGCTAAAATACATGCTCAGCTTCAGTAACTAACTCATCCCAGGTGCCTTACAGCATCTATTTCCTTGCTCTTTTAAAGTGATCTTTGTTCTGTTTTTGTTTTTAAGTCTTCCATTTTATAAGTTTAAATTTGTAAATCACCTCAAATAACATTAGAATGTAAGCAGCATCCAAATTTTAAATGGGGAAAGAAGTTCAATAGTTATAAAAGAAATATGTATGAAGCATGGCATTTTTCAAGATTACAAATTAAACAAGCATGTATTAAGCCCCCATGCTATGCAAATTTTATGCCAGACAGAGAATACAAAGATGAAAAAATTACACAGTTCATTCATTCAACAAATATTTCTTTACTTGCCTTCTACATCAGTGAATAGAACTAGGCACTGGGAACATAAAGTTCTTGCCCTTTAAGGAGTTGACAATCCACTTAATATTCACACTGCTTACCATTAGCAAGAAATAAATCATTGCATTCATTGAATAGAATACTGGACTTGGTGTCAAGAAGACCAGAGCTCAAATCCTACCTCATATACCTACTCTGTGACCTGGCTAGTCCCTGAACATTTCTTAGCTTCAATTTCCATATTTGTAAAATGAGGATAACAGTAACATTTCAGAGGATTGTTGTGAGGTTCAAACTAGACAACATATGCACAATTGCTTTGTAAACTTCAGTGGGGGTATATGAATGCTATTATTCTAATACTTTGTATCTGAGTGACAGTAGAGAGCTACAAAGACAAAAATAAAATGATTCCTGTTCTTGTGGTGCTTACATTTTCATATATAGGTATAGTAGTGGTCTCCCCTTCCCCACACCCACCCACCATACCCAACCATGGAACTTTAGTTACTCCCCTTCCCCAGCCCCTTCTAGTCACATATAACTCATCTGTTGAGTGACCCAATTCGCTGCCTGTTGACTCAGAAGAACTGAGAACTTATAGGACTTTCAAAAGATGAAGCTGCTTCTGGATGGCATTCTTGGTTGCAGCTCTTGAGACAAGATGTAACTCCATGAGAGTTGATGCTTACACACTGGTACTAGTAATCCAATTTGAGGAGCTTCTGGATAATCTGTTTTGTGTTTTATGTACCTCAGTAGATGGTCTTGTGAGCTTGTCAACCAACAGTGGTAGCATACTAAGATGTTGTTGCTCATCCTTTGTTTTGTTATATTTGTGGGAAGCTGTAAAATGAATGCCAGTGGTCTGTAGCAATCAGGTCTCACTAATCTTTTGGTTTATGGAAAGCTCACACACACAGGCTCCCAAACAGGCTGGAGTGAAGGGAGGAGCACGGTCTTGCTGAGTGCTCCTTTACTTCCCACCTCCCACCAAGCAGTTAGAAAATCAGTTACAAAATGGAGGTTGATCTGTTATCTTCTGGGCTTAGTCAGGAAACTAGGATGGACAAAACTCCTAAAGATGTAACTTTCTCTAAATTATTTCCCCACAGGATTGAATAGGAGAAAATAGGAGAAGCTTGATGTCTTGAAGCTTTTAGGCACAGAGGAAAGGTCTTGCTTTTGGGCTACAAGGCAGAAGGAACTCAGCTTGAGGAAGTTGTGAGTATTTTCCTAAATATGACCAGGCACTGCTCCCAGTTTCAATCTCACGGTTTTAAAGAAGACTAATGACATAATGGGGGGATGTCATGACTTCAGTATGAATTGGATTAAAGTGAGGAAGAGTTGCACAGTCATTGGCCTCACTCTTCCAGAGCCTTCAAAGTCCAGTGCCAAGACAAAAGTCAGGATAGGATGCCTGGCAATGGCCTGGTCTGTAGTGGATGGCCATGCTGTCTTTAATGTCTGACCAAGCTCTAAGCATTCCACAGTGATGAAGCTGCCTTCATGGCTGTTGGAACAAATTATTCTCATCTTCTCATTCCACTGGTGGACTAAGGTGTTAAATACCAGTTTGTGGAAGAACTATATTGGAAACTTAGAGTTCCCATCTCTCTGTTTTGCCCATGATAGTATACTGTACTAATAACACTTATACTGATGCTCAAAAACAAGAGCTAGGACTTCCCTTATATTTATGAAAAATATATAGAAATGTGTTGAAATCACATGAGGATTATGTCTTGAAGGCACAGAAGAAAAAAAGAAAGAAATAATCTTTAATTTTCCTGCATATACATTGCTTGTACAGAGTTGTTTACATATTCTCTCTTCTACTTGACTATGAGTTCTTTAATAACAGGGGACTTACATATTTATTTAGGCTTAAAAAGAAGATTGATACGTGGCAGATACTTAATGACTGTTGTCTGATACATCATTCAAAAGGGAAAATAATGTATAAGTACTGGTATATTATAACTCTTTCAGAAGTAGAAATATATCTTCGTCATCCCTATATCCTCCACAACCCCATAGAGAGTGTTTTGAATATAGGAAGTATTGACTATAAGATTCTGTACTTTAAAAAATATACAGAATCTCAGTCTCAGGGATTTCGGATACCATCTAATTTAACATATACCAAAAAGAAACACTTTTATGAAACACCCAATAAGTGATCATCTTCCTGGAAGGCTCACTGATGAATTCCCCCTGGAGCTTCCACTTTGTAGAAAGACCCAGGATGGCTATTATTCTTCTTCTAGCCCTGTTTCTGGACTTTGTACTTCAAAATCATACTTTTATTTCCTGTATCACTCTTGGGGCCTTTCTTTTAAAGGCAAAATATCCTCATTTATTTAGTATTTTATCATATGGAAAGAACTTAAGGAATTTTCAAAACTATATAATAAATAATTGATGATGAGAAAAACGTAATGCAATTTTTTAAAAAAGAGAAAAATCAAACTATGGAAAATCAAGTTTTAAACTTGATCTTCTATTCAAAATTATAGAACTAAAGCATAGACTATTATGTGATATCTTAATGATAATCTGTTGATATATTAATTAATTTTTGTTTATTACCAAAGACATTAATGATTCATTGTTGAGAATGAGGTTTAAAAATTACTCGAAAGGGAAGATCTTGTATATATGATTAGCAGATCTCTTCTGAATAAAGGACAAAAATTTTGAGTGGGAAAAGCTAGAATTTTCATCTTCTGACCTGAAAAACTGTGGTGGCTTCAAATAAAGGAGTTATTAGGAGGAAAAAATGACTAGTTACAAAATTATTTTTAATTTTTGCGAACTTAGTGTAAATAATAGAAGAAAACACATAAGAATTTCTTATGCATATTTAATATATAGTTCTTAGAAGAAATTGCCAAGAGTCTTGCATGTGGTCTTGGAGCTAATGACATGCAAGGAAAGTTGGTTCTCCAACATATCTCCTGATTTCTGACACATGGAATTCTAAGGACTGTAGAAAGCAGATTTTCCTTTGTTGTGACCATTCTCTTCCCTTAATTCAACTGAAGTGTTCTATCTTACTTCCAGACTCAGAGATCCTTTACTATTTTGAATGCTTTGTCTTATTCTAATCTATATTATTTTCCTGACTTTTGGTTACTCTTTTACTTGGAGATATTAGATTATACAGTATTTTCTATTTCAGATGGTCTTTTTGTGTGACCACTGGTGGGATAGACCCAAAATGGAGATATTAAGCTGACTATTACCCTTATCTTCACAGTTACCAAAGATAGTGCCTTTTCCTTCAAACCTAGTGTTCACTTAGACCAGTGATTCCCACAGTGGGCGCTCCCGCCCCCTGGTGGGTGCTGCAGCGATCCAGTGGAGTGGGGATGGCCACAGGCTCATTTTGGAATGGGGATTCAGTGCGGTAACCAATTTATTAACAAATAGTCAATCGCGGTGATTTAAGATTACTGCTGACGAAAATAGAGCCCAGGATTACTAAATTGGTAGCAGCACACCAGATTCATCCTTCTCATTAAGGTGATTTCGAATGTTTTAACTTTTTTTGTATTACATTCTATTCTGAGTTCAATAAATAGTTTCATAATTTCAAAGTTCAGTGTTTCTAATTTACACCTTTCTTTACTATATATTTATGAAAAATGTAGAAACATTAATACATATATCTTTCCTATTAATTGCTATTAAATTTTTAAAAAATTAATTTCCAGGGGGCACTAAGTAATATTTTTTCTGGAAAGGGGGCAGTAGGCCAAAAAAGTTTGGGAACCACTGACTTAGACTTATAGATATTTGAGTGGTACTAGATAGATGTAATTATACCTCAGTTACCTCTTGGTCATAGATGAAAGAAGAAGAAGATGCCCAACCATATGGGCCTCTTCCTGCTCCCCACAAAGGTGGAAATCATAGTCTCTCTTGGAGAGAGTTGAACCAGATCCTAGATTTTATATCTGTCCATGATACACACACACACACACACACACACACACACACACATATATATATGTATATAAAAATATATATCTAAACACACACATACACATATATACATATATGTGTAAATAGTAAAGTGTGCACACTTCTTTACTATTTATATATTAGTTATATCTATCTATCTATCTATCTATCTATCTATCTATCTATCTATCTATCAATCTATCATCTAACTGTCTCTCTGTCCATCTATCACCTTAGAGAAGTAAATAAGATAAATAAGGAGCTTTTAAAATATCAGTTATCTGAAAGTTAAAATACACAATAACTTTTCTAGGATAGAGAATTAGTGAATATGGGAAGTCGAAGATTCCAAGGGAAGATGGGCAAAGCAAACATCTGTGGATATAACCTTGAAGAAACCATCTTACTTCTGTTTCTTCCTTGTGTGTAAGTGTCTGGACCCACAACTATAGTGACAGAACAAAACAAAGGTGGAAAATGGCAATTTGACCACTACCTTCAAAGAATAATATGTCTCTAATACATATCATCATCATTCCTCAGGGTTACCCTTTTCTTCTTCTACCTGTTATATTATAGATATAGACTCTGGGAACAGCCTTCTTTTCACTTTTCAGAGAATCTTTAAGAAACTTTAGAGGAATAATTTATGTGGTTTGCATGAGCCATGAAATGAAAGACAGTAAGCGGAAAAGGAAAAAAAGAGGGAATTTTAGCTTCTTTCCAAACTTCCAAAAGACTTACTGACAGATGCTGTCTGAGTGGAAGGTTTAATATCTGTATACTGGGAGAAAACGAATAGAATGAATTCATCCCAATTTATCCAGAAGTAGAAAATGCGGCCTCTGACAGGTAGGAAATGGAGATGGTTAAAGTAAAACTTGAAGGAGTTCTTTATTTTAAGGTGGAAGATATCATGAGACCAAGTGCTAAAGAATAGACAATATAAATACCTGGAGGAATTAGAGGAGAAACAACATCAACTAAGTTTCCATGGTTTAGCTGTTTTAGAGTTGGCATAATACCTTCAGCAGAAAATTCAGTTGTTTTTTGGCAGTAGAAGACCAAGATCTATGACACTGTGGAACAGCAAGAATGGCAATCAAGTCTATTCTTGTTGAAAGCAAAGGGAAGTGAAAGCCTGGCTGGAGAAGATCTATCATAATGAGCAAAAGAAGATACAAATTTTGACTCTACTACAACCACACCCAGAATAACATGAAAGATCATGAGTACTTTTCAGGTACATGGAACAGTAGAAAGTGTGACTCTTTGTTTCCTCACTGTGGATTTGGTATGTTTTTTCTATATCATTTACTATTCAAATAAAATCTATTTATGATTAATGTCTTGTGGGTCTGAGTGCTTGTAAAGGAAACTGATGACAACAAAGGGCCAAGTACCTGATGCTAAGATTTTGAGGTTCTACCTGTCTTTAAGTGTGGTGGTTACATGGGATAAAGGAACCAGAGGACTTTAGAGGTCCTCAGCGTAAGCCTAGTCTCTTTATGCTAAGAAGGAGCCTCTGACAGTCACTATACTTTACTGCTGCTTCTCATAGTATGTTATCTCAGATCTATTGCCTGATGCTTTCCTAGCTTTGGATTTTTACTATGACATTGGCCTTTCAGCTGGGCTTGTGCACATGTGTATATATTTGTATTCTTTTTGAAGGGTTAAAACTTCCTACATCCTCTAAAAATATTAGCTTGGGTGTTGGCCTAGGAGTGAGGACCCTTTTATCTACATCTGCAGAGATTCATATAAGAACTATATCCTTTCATTCCCAAGGGAAATTTCAGGTAGGAAAAGAAATTAGCCAAATTCAGAGGTTTCCCAGAAAAAAAATCTCAATAGGAGCACAAACTAAAGAGAAATTTTTGAAAACTGCCAAAAATTAGAACTCACCTCTGCAAAGGAGTTGGATTTGGGAAAGTATCTTTTATCTCTTCTCTGGGGCTATACTTGTTCCTTATAATTTTACAACAGTCATTTTTTAGTTATTTCCATTTCCATTTTTTTTAATCACCATGCATACTGTTTTCTTGGCTCTGCTTACTTTTCTTTGCAACAGTAAATGCTCATGCTTCTTTGTATTCATTATGTTTGTAATTTCTTACAAAACATTAATAAATACAGAGACTATATTCTTTACCCTGGCAAGCTAACTTACAAATATGTGCCATTGGTCAGAAGAGGAACAGAGAAAGAGTGTGTTGATGGATTGTCAGAAATCTGTCACTACTACTGGAGACCCAACCTGAAACATATGCTCTGTCAGTGGGGGATCAGCAGGATCATCTTTAGGTACAAAGAACAGTACATAAATACATGAGAGAAGGGTCTCTCAGGAATATCCAGCTTCTCACTTATCTAGATTGGGCTTGGTTCCAATGAATCTGGATATATAAGATTGTACTCCATCTTCTGTTAGATAAAAGGCATATATATGTGTGTGTGTGTGTGTGTGTGTGTGTGTGTGTGTGTGTGTGTATAAAATATAACACAACACTACAGCACTGATGTCTTCCAGTAGATGTCCCTTCAATCCTTTGATAACCTTTTATTTCAGCAGTGTGTATCCTTGTTCCATCATAACCCCTCTGTGCCTCCACTAAGAGGTCTTTGAAAATTGTTACAGCCAAGGAATTCATCACTTTGCTGCCAGTCTGGTGACAAGCCTCTCCAAGGTTAGCTGATTGTACCTTGGACAACAAATATATAGTTCTTGGATGGACTGGTACTTGAAGCCATTTTCAGCTTGGCAGGCCTTCCTATAGTTTGATATAGTCCTTGAGAAGTCAAGGTCTCTTCCATGCCAACGTGAGAACCTGGAAGAGGATTCTTGAGAAGCATGGCTCTATACTTCATTTAGAAAAGACTTTCTCAGGGACAATTTGCTTTTGGAATATGAAAGACAGTTTAGAAAAGAAGCCAAGGATAGTGATAATGTCCAAGGGAAAAATTTGTTTATACTCCTGGTGAAATTTGGAAGTTGAATTTCTCTGTGCTTCAGATTGGATTTTTCACCCCTTTCTCTATGAAATCAGAGTGCTACACAGGCAAAAAAAAATCTGCCATAAATAATTTGGTACACCCGCCAGCTTCATGTTGGAAAGGTTTGGCCTCTCTCCAGCCACAAGGCCTGGATCTGCTCTGGCCACTGAAGAGGAGACCTATTTTAAGTCTGAAGAGGTTAAAACTTACATGGAGGGTTTTTTCTTTCTTTCTTTCCTTTTCCCCAGAGGCTTCTTGAGCTTTACCTCCTTCCATAAGAAAATAGGAGTTTCATTGTGCAGAAATAACATTCCTTTAAAAGGTTTCACAAGATTTAAAAACATGATATGCTGCTTATCATTTTAAAAATTTCCATTGTGCTACCCTTGGTGATGTGACATCATATACATTTTTAGCCCCAAGAGGAGGGAGAAGTGACTCAATGGCTTAGCAGATCATGAAATATCATGTTTGTGACTTGAATCAGAAGATCAAAACAATATAGTTCTTGCAAGTTCAGTGCCAACAATTTTTCCAGTTCTGCTTCAATCCTGTGCTCTTGGAGTTTGAAACCTTACTAAATTTTCTCTGTTACAATGTCTAGTCATGACTCAGAGGATATTCCAGGCAGGGTCCTGAGAGTCATACAAATTTCTTTTTTCCTTCCTGAGGACACTTTCCCCCACTCTGTACTTGTTGATGGATTTAAAAGGAAAAGGGGGAACAATTTCAAAGACTACTCATGAATAATAATAATTGACACTTCTACTTTAAGTTTATAAAGTAGTTTATAAACATAATCTCATTTGAGTTTTAAAACTACCCTGTGAGGTAATGGGAATACTGCTAGAAAGGCTGGGATTTGCTTATAGTATCAAAGCCAGCAAGTGTTAGAAATGGGATTTGAACACAGGTTTTGTGTTCAAAATTTACCATAACTGGTTCCCTAAAGGCACTCATGATGGTGGGCCAATGGAGCTGCATTTTCTGAATGAATGACACAAAGAAGTCTATTTCTGGACCCGGTGCCAGCCTTTTCAGCTAAGATTCTTTGCTTTCATTTCATTTAGGCTGCCTCCCCCGGCCCTTGGAATATCTTATGTTAATTCATTTAGGCATAATTTATTGCTGTGAAATGAAGAAAGGAATGAAAAAATATGCCCAAACACAATTTTCAAAAACAACTTCCCAAAAGAGAGCCATGTCTCTAATTTTTCTGACTGCAAAGCCATAGAATTTTGATTATGTGTTTTGGCTACAGGCACATTAAAGTTCTATTTCTTAAGGAGTCGTTTTTGGCAGATTCTACATGAATCAAGACTTTTTGATCCTCTCAACTACTAGTATCCTCTCTCCAAAAACTACCTTGCATTCATTTTTGTATCCAACTTACATGTTACATAGAGTGTGTATGTATGTGTGGCTTTGCTTGAATATGTTGTCTCCATGTTAGAATCTAAGCTCCTTTGAGGGTAGAGACTGTTTTACTATTATGTTTACCTCCAAAGTCCTGAATATAGTATCTAGACAGTAGATGCGTAATAAAATCTTGTTAATTGATCAATTCATAGTAGCAACACATTTCATTTTATAAAATATCTGTCATGTTGGAACAAAACTTGTATTAAGCACTGAATAGAATGTTCTTTAAGAAGATGAAAACATAGCAAGTTAAGAGGAAATGGATTTCTTTTAATTCGTAGCTTTATAGCCCTCTAAGGTTCAGTGTTTTTATCACAAAAGACCATGAAGGAGGTTTTATATTAGAATGTTGGTTGATTTTATAGATAAGAAAAACTAAGAGATGCCCATTTAATTCACTTGGCTGCCAAGTTCTCATTCCAAGTCCCTGCTTTCAAGGAGTTCACTGTACTATCTTATCTTTTGGGGTTAACTTTATCCATGGGTTTAAATTAACTTCCACTCAATGCAGGTCTAAGAATTTGATGCTTCATGCCCTTTCCCCTTAAAATCTCAGGTATATTTAGAGTCCTTGTTTGACTTATTATTAAGTAATGCTATGTACAATATGGGTAAGAGATGTTTTCTAATGTGGAGTCTAGTAAACCATTTGAAACTTTTGGCCCAGAAGAAATGAGAAGAGGGAGGTAGAAATGGGACACTAAATGTGTGGCAAAAAAAATGGAACAATGCCCAGTATCACTGTCTTCTGGGTTAAATGAAAGAAGAGATTGTTCATCTATGATTCGGGGAGATGAAAAGGGCCTAAAGTTAGACAGAAATAAATTACTTGAGGAGCTGACTGTAATTGGGCGATTCTGTGAGTCAACAGTACGTTATGGCAGCCAAGAAAAGCTAATGTGACCTTGGGCTACATTAAAAGAGGCATAGCTTCCAGGAATAAGGAGGTGATGATCTTGCTATGTTATGCCCTGGTTAGACTACATCTGGAGTATTATGTTCAGTTTTAGACACCACAATCAAGAAAGGAAATTGATAACTTGGAGAATGTTCCAAGGAGGTTTTACCAAGATGGTAAAAAAAGAAGCTCAAGTCTATGTCATATGAAGATTGGTTGAAAGAACTAGGTATATTTAACCTGTAAAGGAAAAGACACAGTGGACATATTGAGAGCTAGCTGTCTTGGTTTTTAAGAACATGGATTCAACTTGTTCTTTTTAACCCCAGAGGGCAAAACTAGTGTGAACGGGGGTGGGGGGGAATTGTGGAGACAAATAACCAATTTATCAGACAATCTTAATGATTACAGCTGTACAAAAGTGGAATAGGTTGCTTTGAGAATTAGTGTGTGGAGGTGTCAGATCATCAACTGAAGGCTAGATGGCTAATTATCAGGAATGATGGAATACGGATTTGTTTTTTAGGTGTATGTTTTAGACAGCCACTGAAGTTCCTTTTGACCTTGATATTCTGATTTTTCAAAGATGAACAAGAGGAATGACTGGTTTGTTCATGATTATTAATGTGTTAGAAAGGGCCAAAGTGTGGGAACATGGCAGATTGGTAGTGAGAAGGAAATGGAATCAGGAAGGGAAAAGCTCCTGTCTTTGGGGTGAGTCATGAGAGATTCCTCTGTGCAGGAAAGAGTCCTGGGAATGAGGGGATGAGGATGAATCAGAGTGGTTGGGATATGGGGAGGCTAAGGCATTTCAGGGAAAGCTCAACATCAATCACATTCTGGGTTGTGAATTGAATTATTGATTAGCATCCTTGATAGTAGCAAATGTTCATTAAGCCCCGGAGCTGAGTAGTTATCCTTCTCCTAAATAATCACAGTTAGAATACTGAGCATATTAAAAATGCTCTGGAGGGTTGTCACTAGTGGAACATAAACAAAAGGCCAGTCCCAAGTTAAGTACTATATTTGTTAATAATAGAGAGAGGCTGGTCCGGTATTTGATTTAATTCATGATTCTCTTATTTTACAGTATGCTTAAAGCTGTCAGTCCACCACATTCTTAAAGTGGGGAGGGATTTAACAAGAGATTAAAATGCAATTTGCCAAAGATCCTTTAAGGATGTTTTATGCTTTGGATAGGAGATGGATTAAATGACCTTTCCAACTCTAAGATGATTTCGATGATTCAATAACTATTTTTCCCAGTGCTTTCTTCATTCATGAACCTTTTAAGTTTTAGCACCATTTGTTAGAAGCTTACTTTTTTCACTCCTGTTTCAGATTTTTAAAATTTTAAAAACATAAATAAAAGAAACTCTAAAAAGAAAAAACTAATTATCTTAAGAAATATTCAATATATATTCATGTGTTACTATCAATCTGTCAGCAAACATTTACTAAAAACCAACTGTGTGCTGGGAACCACAGTAAGCCACAGAATTGGAATGACAAAAAATGGAATAGTCTTTAACTTCAAGATACTTCTATTCTGTCAGGGAAACAACGTATGTGTATGAAATGAATATACATGTATATACACACACATTTTTACGGATATATGATATGTTTATTCAGATATACTATAAATATATGTTAATATAATATGAATGGACGTGTGTACCCAAAATGAACTATATATCATTGTTATAAATGAGTATATATTATGAAATTGTACAAGTAGAATATGAATATTTGTATATATACTACGAATACATGTGAATATATGTGTAGGTATTATGTGTGCATTCAAAAGATGAAAACAATAGAAAGCAAGTTTAGAGTAAGCTTGGATTAGAAGTCTCTAGCAGCCAAGCTCCAAGAAATTGTGATAAACAGTGTAAGCAAAGACCTAGTTAGATAGCAAACTCCACACAGTAAGGACCATGAAAGAAACTGTGAGAACTTCTAGTCTAATTCTTTATTATGTAGATGAAGAAATTCTTAGCTACATTTTCTTCAATATGCAGACTTGTGAATTTGTTTTGGTTTTGGACTGGATCTATTATTTCACTTGTATAAAGGAAGAAATTTCCTGACTGATGCAGACCTAAACTTTTTCTCCAACTTACAGTCTTAAAGAGTTGCCTGGAAAACTGAGGGGTTAAATGACTTGCTTAGGATTACACAGCCAGTGCATGATAGACGTGAATAAGACTTGAATCAAGGTTTTTCTGACTCCATCCTGGCTCTCTTGCCATTACACTATGCTACCTCTTGCCTAGGACATTTAAATAATCATAAATATGACAATGAATGGGGTAAGATGAACATACAGTTCAAACCAAAATTGTCTCACCCTCCTATCTAGTAATAAATACCAGTAAGCTCCAATAGTCCCATTTCCCATTCTGTCTAGTTGTTAATATCATCCTTAATGTTCTTTTTCTTTTTTTTAATACTCTTAACCTTCTTGTGTAGTATCAATTCCAATTCAGAAAAGTGACAAGCTAGGAAATATCTCAGGCCAGATTTGAATCTAAAGTTCTTACTAACAGTAATGGTTTAATAGACCCCTTGAATGTCTATGTCCAACAAATATCCACCCAATCTACTTTGTAAAAGGGTGTCCTCTCATAACTGCTTTTATCAATAAACTCTGACATAATGACTTTAAGAGAATGATGGGGGAATAGAGACGCAAGGCTAGAATGTCTTTTTTTTTTTTTGCTTACTAGTAGTTTGTAGATTTCTCTCTGTCCTCTGATGTTTTCGTTTTTTATTTTTTAAATAAATATATCCATATTTTCTCCAACTAAGTGACAACAAAATCAGGAAGACCTGAGCTCAAATCTGGTCTCAGACACTTAGTAGCTATGTGGTCCTGAGGAAGGCACTTAACCTCTATCTGCCTCAGTTTCTTCATCTGTAAAACTGGGGCAACGAAAGTACCCAAGTCCCAAGACTGTTGTGAAGATTAAAAAAAATGATACAATACCTGTAAAGTGCTTTGCAAACTTTCAAGGACTATATAAATGCTAGCTCTCATTATTCTTTCTATTATGAGCATTATTAATGTTACTAATAGATTAGAGCAAATAAGTTTAAGCATCGCATTATTATTATTACCTTATTTAACATCCCCCCCTTACCCATGTTGAAAGGAAGGAATAGCTTTAAATCACCACTTTTCATGATTGTGACTTTTATGATTCATTTCATGAATCAATCTATAAGGGGTTTAAAGATGTCCATTTCCAATACATTCAAATAAAATTTTGGCAGGCCATGTAATCAGCTTATTAGGAATTAATCAACACCAAGTGGGCTCAATCGGCAGTATGTTCCCTAATGGCTACAGGTCACAGTGAGACAGCTACACCTTGCCGAGATTCTAAAACAGCCCCATTATGCCTTTTTCCCGGTCGGTTAAATACAGTAAAGTAATTATTATTAAGCACCTGCTGGGTAAGACACACTGTACATACCTTTTCCAATGTCCTGTGAACACTTACAAGTTCAATAACCAAGAAGTGACATGGAAAATTTGAAGGGAGTTCAGAGGAAATCAAAAAAGATGACTAATGAATTGAATAAATGGGCCCAAGAGAAATGGTGTAAGCTGGGATTATTTTTCCAAGGTGTGACTTAATAATGCCCTTCAAATATAAGAATGGTTATTATTTGAAGGTAATGGTGACGGCTGGTCTCCATTAAGGTTGATGACTGAACAAGGAGAAATGGATTTTGTTGACAATAGGAGGGGTTTAAGTTAGACATAAGGAAGAATTTTCTGATTATAAAGATTTGAAAATATTGGAAGGTGCTACTTAAGGAGCTCCGGCAGTCTGCTCCTCTGACAGGCTTTAAAAATTGGGTAGATTCCCATCTGTCTGGGATTGTTGGTTGGACCAAGTGACCTTCTAAAGTTTCCTCTAGCCCTAAGAGTCTGGGAGCTTCTTAAAGAACTTTGAGATCCATAAAGGCCCTGACTGCTATATCGATTAAAAAAAAAAAGATCAGGAGTTTAACACTAGGTTAAAAAAATTTTATGTGAAAAATGCATTTATGAAAACATAAAGGAATATCTGTCATAAAACCAGGGGGGTAAGTGGTACTGCCCTTGGCACAGTACCAACTTCAAATTGTTCACAACATATGAGAATAAGGGAGAAAGGTATTTTGTAAAATATTTAAAACACATGGTTTTTGTTTGTATTTCTTCCAAATGTTTAAGGAAAATGAACAACTTGTACCTGTATACAATCGTGACCATGAATGTGCTATTATGTTTTAACAAAAAATGTATTTATAAGCAAGCAATAAAATACTGAAAGAAATCATAATGTTAATAACTAGGAGGCTATCAGATTCCATATTAAATTTCGAGGACCTAAAGCTCACTTTGCAAAGAACAGTAATTTTAACTTGATGGATTAAACAGTTTTCAATATGGTATAAATTTCTGAGATCCACAGGAAACAATTCAATAAAGCTCATAATCAGCTGAGCCGATAGATAATAGTCTCCCTTAGAGCTGTTTAGAGAAAGAAAATATCACCATTAGGGTAACAGGTGAAAAAAAAATCAACTTCCTGTTATGCTCTTACCTCTCAGACCTAAGCAAAAAATGTTGATGGGGGATGTGGGGGTGAGGTTTAGAGATGGAAAATAATTTGTTCCTACTAATTCTGCCTTTCAGTAGTCACATTTCATGTTTGGGGACTAAATGTATATATGTTCCTCCTTTTTTCTGTGTGCTTCCTTGATATTTCAAGGTCTGAGAGGGATTCTTCTAGTTCAAGCACTTCTGGTGTGGAAAGATCCTCTACTAGAACAGTGACAATTTCTCTGTAACTTACAGTCTTAGAAAGATGCCCAAAACATTGGGTGGTGAAGTGACTTGGCCACAGTCACACCTCTAGAATGTGACAGAGGCAGGACTTGAACTCAAGTCTTCCTGACCCCAGAGCCAGCCCAAGAGCCTCTTTAGCACATGCCTATTTGACATATTCTAATGTTCTGACAATTTTATTGTTTGGTCTTTTCAGTTGTGTCTGACTTCATGAACCCCTTCAGGGTTTTCTTAGCAAAGATATTGAAGCAATTTTACATTTCCTTCTCCAGCTCATTTTATAGATAAGCACTTAAGTGGAGCAGGGGATAGAGCACCAGACTTGGCAGTCAGGACCACCTGAGTTTTCAATCTGGCCTCAGACACTTACTAGTTGTGTGACCCTGAGCAAGTCATTTAATCTTGTTTGTGTTTCCTCATTTTGACAATAATTTCATCTATTCTGAATATAATACCTTTTGTGCCAATAGTACTTAAAGTTTTTTATTATATCAATCCCTCTAGACAAGACCTTAGAGCACCAGGAAAATTTAGCCATAGAAAAGCTAGGTAACACTTGCTTATAACTTATTACTCCTAGTGATATTTCAAGTACTCATTTTCTAGATTCTTTGCCTAGTGCATTGAAAATTTCAAGATGGAAAATTCAGAAGAGAGAATGAGCTATGAGAACAAACCATGGCAACAATGACTGAGAAGTTTGTGTCTGGTCAATTTCCCCCATTCTCTTCAGATTTGGTGAATAATTGAATGCAATAGTAATAATAATAAATGCTTTGATACAGTAAATGAAGAACACATGTTGCTGATGCTTGGGAGGCTTCATTTCCGGTGTAGCTAGATAAACAAATGTATTTACATAAGAGCTGCTTGAGTCATACTTATCGTAAGCTAATATTTATGCTAACTTCAATTGCTTTTCTGAAAATTGCTCTAATAGCAATTTCAGGAAAATAATTCCCCTCTCCAATTCACCACACATGTAAGTTTCAATAGAGATTTCCGTAAAGGGCCAATTTAGTTAAACAGTTCAATGAGTATCTTTCTTCAGTGTTAGAGTTTCAGTTAAGATAAAAATCAAAGATAAAAACTGTGGTATAGAAAGCCCTGGATTCAGATTAAGAAGACTAATATTCCAATTCTGACCCTGCTACTTAAAGCCTGGGTGTCTTTGGGCAAATCATTTCCTTTCATTAGGATTGTTTCCTCAGCTATAGAAATGAGGGAGTCAGAGATTGTCACTTGCAAAGTCCATATGCCCCATCAGAGGGGAGTATATTGCATTTTTATCTCTGTATATTCATTATGAGGCACTGTGCTTGGCACATAGGTGTTTAAAACATGCACGTTGAATTAAATTCTAGCTCTAAATCAGTGATTCCCAAAGTGGGCGCCATCACCCCCTGGTGGGTGCTGCAGCGATCCAGGGGAGCAATGATGGCCATACTTTTTTTTTATTATTACATTCTATTCTATTCTGAGTTCAATAAATAGTTTCATAATTTCCAGGGGGCACTAAGTAATATTTTTTCTGGAAAGGGGGCAGTAGGCCAAAAAAGTTTGGGAACCACTGCTCTAAATGCTATGAGCTTCAGAGAAGTCCTATAAAAAGGATGATGAAACAGGTAAAAAGACAAAATATAGCAAAGCTATTAAATGTTCCCTACCAGCCCATCTAGATGACAGGCCTTCCTTCTCCATGCCCACAAATCTTTTGGCTTTTGGACTTGAATTTTTCATTCTTGGTTCTACCAAGAATATAAAGAAGTCAGGAAGAAGTCATTTTCCCCCTATTCTCTCTGGAAGTCATGGAAGTCCTTGGGCACTGAGTTTCTCTGCCCTACTTTCCTAGCTTTTTCTTTGGACTGCATAATAACAACAGTTTTTCTTCTAACCCATTTGATGACTAGCTTGTCCTTGTGCCTTCTCTTTCACTTTGGGAGTTGGCAGGCAGCAGTTCCTCATGCAATTAATGCCAAACATCTTTCTCTAACCCTCAGCCTCAGAGTCCTTCCTAAGGAGTTCATCAAAAGCATCCTTAAACAGCTAAACTATGGCATTTCATGCTTAGCTCTTTGTCAGCTGTTACAAAAGCTTGCTGTTGGAGTTTTTCTTCTATATTTTGGCCTTAAGAGTATTATTATTTCATTTTTATTTTTTCTTCTTTTGGTGTGAGAAGGGGCAAGGGTGATGATCAGGACAGTGAGGGAGACACACTTAGCATGCTCAGTGGAGTTCTCAGAAATGTTTTCAAAAGTTTTCAAAGCTTTGGCCTAAAACCCATAAACCAGGCCTAATTTCTCACATTCCCACAAATGCACCAACACATGTACTGTACATCTGCAGTTTCTTCTACATCAAAGTCTTGGTTCTCTGCACACAAAGACCTACTATCATTGTATCCTGGATGGGGTGTGTATGAAGGAAAAGGAAGCAAATTCATTTGGAAAAAGGGGGAGTGCTTGCTTATAAAGGAGAGGGCTTTAATTTGAGAAAGAACAAATAGAAACAGATTTTCAGAGGGAGCCTAGCAAAGGAGGCGCATGAGGGCATATTCTCTGTGAATCCTGGCTAACCTCAGCCACACAAACATATCCCCATCTGAATGGATCTTTTGGAAGCATTTCATTTTGGGATCTGTTGAATCAAACAGCCTGATTCCTGCATAAAAGATCCTCTGCAAAATCAGAGAGCTTGTCTTTTTCTTTCTTTAAAATACTGAACTGAGTTCTTTGTGGTGTGCTTTTTCCCCCTGTAGGTTTGGCCCTTGTTTCTCCCATTATTTCAATGAGTAATGACACTGTGGGCATGAAGCCAACCCTACCGGCACTTTACACTTTCCCCTTTCCACAAAATAAAATAGGACTCAGCTAAACATGCTGCAGTATTCAGATTTAGGGATAGGGATTATTTTCCAAGCTTTCATTGCATTGTAGTTCAGTTTTGGCGATCAGCACTTGGCTTTTCTTTTTCTTTCTTTTTTTTTTTCCCATGGAGCCCTTATGCAAACCTTATTTACAGTGTGTACTGACTTTCATTACTACATAATACAAAAAATATTTGCTTCATGATGAAGCCAAATGCATGTTTATTTTGATTTTTGTCACTTATGGTAAACAGGATTCTAAATACACTTTACTCTCATTCCTCCAAAGGAGCTCAGAACTATGTAAACAATCAATCCTGTCAATGTGTGGGCCAGCCTCTCCTTCTACAAGGAGAAATGTGCTCATAAAATCATGACTTTACTTTTATTTGAATTTCTGAGGCAACTTAGGATCATAGAATCCTAGGGAGGACTAGAAGGGACCTTAAAGACCATCTACTTCAATCTCCTCATTTAACAGATAAGGAAATTGAGGCCTGGAAAGGTGAAATAACTTCCAACAGTTACACAGGCTCTAAGTGTCAAGGGCAAGATTCCAAACTAGGTCTTCTCATTCCAAGTGGAAAGTTCTTTTTGCTTAATTGATATGGGAACCCTGCTATAGTGCTGCTCATAATGCATTTTAGTTTACTACTACTTTGTTTTTGGTGAGGTTGTCTCAAATTGAGATTTGGGGGATTGAAAGGATTTGTGATGGCCTTTTGGTAATTAGAATCCCTTGTAATGAGGTCCAAGACAAATATAATACTGCCCAATACAAAACAAAACTATCGCAAGATTGTAGTACAGTAATTAAAAAAAAAGATTTTACAAGATTTGGATCATAGACTGGGAGCTAGAAGAGTCCTCCAAAGCCATCTAGTCCAATATCACCATTTTACAGATGAGAAAGCTAAAGACTTGTGGGGGTTGAAGTGTAAAAGGAACTTCTTGGTTGTCTTTAAGTTCACATTTGTGAAAAGGGAATCCTTTGTTCTCTTTACTTTGTTAACACTTTGGTTGGCAATCTTGAACTAGGTGGAGGATCTCACAATCCTCTTAGTGAGTTCACACCTTACTTGATGCTAGGTGAGAAGAAGCCAGAAATTTAAGAGTTCACACACTCAGAAAGGTGTGGTTCCAAAGGCGAGAACTCAGACAATTTGGAAACTGTGATTGGCCCCTGTGAAAAGGGGTAGGGGACAGGAAACCACCATAAAAGCCATGAAACTTCCTGAGCAGGATAGTCTGGTGAAGAAGTCTGGCAAAGGATTCTAATGAAGGAGGCTAGTAGAGAGTGAACTCTAAGAAGAGAGTCACTCCAAGAAAGAATGTCAGCTTCAAGAAGAAGGTTGGCTCAAAGAAGAAAGTAGGTCTCAGGAGTCACCTTCAGCTCCAGTCATTATCTTGGGTGAGTGAATAGCTGGTTTCCCTTCCTGTCTTCTGGAGATAGTTTAATTAACAAGTCCTATTTAGTTAGATAGGCTTATGTCTTTTCTACCTTTTTGTATTTTTCTACTTTATAAATAAAAGATTTATAATTTTCATATATTTAATAAAACCATTTATTTTAACACTTACAGAAGTAATGTGTACCCTATCCCACAAATATAAGTAGAAGAACTAAGATTTGAACTCAAGTCTTCTCATTCCAAATTCCTTTGCACTGGTCCATGAGTCATATGCATTTATGGAAATATATTGATCATTTATTTGTATGTGGGTGCATATGTCTGTATGTGTGAGCATGTGTGTGTGCATGTGCATGGAATCACAGGGAATAAAATATAACGAAAAATCCTACAAAAAATTCTGTTGGGAGTCAGGGAAACTGAATTTCTGATTCTGCTATTCTTTGATCAAAGGGAAGTCCCTTTCTCTCTAGGTCTCAGTCTCTTGATCTGCAAAATAAAAGGATTGGATTAGATGACTTCTAATATTCCTTCCAGTATTAATTTTGTGATGCTGAGATACTGTGATTTATAGCTAAAAAGGATTGTAGATAGCTCCTTATGGTAGAATTGAGAAAGCTTTTATAATAGCACCTCTAATCATTTGCAGATATTCTACCTAGCTCAAGGCAGAGGCAACTTGATATTTGCATTTGTTTTGACACCTACATTGTTTTGCAAACTTGGCCTGGGACCACCTGGCTTTTTCCTCTGCACATGAGACATAAAATGTATTTGTTAATCCATCAGTACTGTTTTCCAGTATTGTAACTTTCCAGGAACATGTTTTACTTTTATAAAGACAACCTAACAAGGTAGATTTGACTGACTTTAAATTTGACCCATAAAACCAGTATCTGATTATTTATTTATTTTTTAGAGAAAGATAAGTAAAACCAGAATAAGAAGAACATTTTCAGTTCATCTTACATAGGATTTTATGAGAAGTCATGACACACCAATATTCTCCCAGTGATGCTATATGGCTATAAATCATTGATCTCAAAAGAATTCTAATGGCAGGAATCCCAAGGATAATGGAGAGATACAGGTCAATTTAAATTGCCCGTGGCATGTCACTGATGATAACTTGCATATGAGATATTGACTGCTCTTTTCAAAGTTACTATTGATCTCTTAATTGCCTTTTCTTAAGTCTCATCTTTTTTGAAAGTCCTCCAACCTCTGACACAGATGGTTACCCTTTTCAGAGATATACTCTCTCCTTTTTGTCTTTGCAGCCCTGTTCTCACTTGGTCTTCTCCTACCTGTCTGATTACTCCTCAGTTTCCTTTGATGGATCTTTATTCAGGTCATGAGGTATCTTCTAAGACCCTGTCCTGAGATGTCTTCTCTTCTCCCTCTAAACTATCTCACTTGGCAATCTCATTAACTTTGCTGCATTCAATCATCATCTCTATGCAGTTGATTCCCAGATCATTGTCCAGTCCTAATTTCTCTCCTGAGTCTTAGACTCATGATGCCAACTACCTTTTGGACATCTCAAATTAGAAGTCCCATGAATGTCTCAAATTAAAAGTGTCCAAGACAAAAACCATTATCTTTTCCCCACAAACCCTATCCATTCCTCTAATCGATGCTCTATTCAGCTGTCAAAGTGATTTTCCTAAAGGGTAGGTCTGACCTGAAAATCCTCCAATTTCCCCCTTCCACACATTGACTACTTTTCACCTACAAGATCAAATAGAATGCCCCTTGTTGGCATTTGAAGTCCTGACCCCAACCTACCTCATCAACCATTTTATATTTCACTCTCCTTCTTGTACATTACAATTTAGCTACAACAGCATACTTGCTCACTCACATATAATACTCCAACTCTCAACTATGTTACATTATGATCTCTTTTCACTGGTCACTTCCCAATCATAGAATGCTCCCCTTCCTTAGCTTCTCCTCTTAGTTTCTCTGGCTTCCTTCAGATTCAGCTGAAATCCTACCATGAGATCTTTCTTCTCCCAGTTCTCACCCCTTCTCCTTAATGCCTTTCCTCTGAGCTTAATTCTCATTTAAACTAGGTAAAAATATAGATATGTACATATATAAGCATAAATGTATGCACAAATATATTCACATAGATATATTTATATATAAATTGCATACATTACACATACACACAACTATAGATGCAGATATCTAAGTATATCTCTCTATATATGTCTTGAATGTACATAGCTATTTCCACGTTATCTCCCTCATTAGGATGGGAGTTCCTGAAAGGCAAGGATAATGTTTGTTTGTTTGTTTGTTTTTGCCTTTCTTTGAATCCCTAATGGTATACTGGGTAAGGATTAAATTTTAATGGTTTGGCTAAAATATATGAAGATTATAAATAATAATGGTGGCTGCTGATTCAAAGTATTATTGTTCAAAGTCAAAATGACTTTAATAGCTTTTATTTACAGAAGAGGTGGAAAGAGCGAAAGCAGAGAAATACAAAAGGGTAGAAAAGACATTAGCCTATGTAACTAAATATTGCTCTGGTGCTGGACTCAGTCAGGACTTGTTGACCTTCAACAGGAATTAAACTTTCTCCAGAAGACAGGAAAGGAAAGCCAGGTATCCACTCTCCCAAGTCCCCTCCAAGAGGCAGGTCAAGACAATGACTCAAGCTAAAGGTGATTTTTGAGGCCTACTTTCTTCCTTGAGCCAACCTTCTTCTTGAAGCTGACTTCTTTCTTGGAGTTGATATCCTTAGCCCCAGAAATTCAGAGTCTTTTATAGCGGCTTCTTGTTCCTTCCTCTCTTCACAAGAGCCAGTCAGAGCTTCCAAATTGCCCAGCACTGTCCAGGGGTGCAGTGTCTGTGGGAACCACTTCTCATCTTCTGGAGAGGTGAATACCCATCAAAAGTGTTCACAGTTTCCTGGCTGATTGAGTTTCTGAGAGTATGAATTCTTTAAGTGATTTGAGAGCTCCTCTACCTAGTTCAAGCTTTTGTTGATTCATTCAAAAGGTAGACAAAGGAGAGTTAATCCTGTCTTCACAATCTAATGAAGTACTAAGTAGGGGTACTTAAATTATTGTTAACCAAAGTGTTAGCTCCTACAGGCAAAGAGAATAAAGGATTCCCTTTCACAAGTGTAAACTCAAAGAGAACAAAAAATTCCCTTTTACAAATGTCTGGCATTGTGTCTGTCTTCAAAGATTCGGGAGTGTTTGTCTTTTCCTTCTCCAGCTCATTTTACAGATGAAGAAACTGAGGTAAACTGAAGTAAATGTCTTTTGAAAGTCACATAGGAAGTGTCTGGGGCCAGATTTGAACTCAGGAATATGAGTCTTCCTGACTCAAGTCCTGGCACTCTAGCCATTGCTTCACTGAGCTGTCCTTGCAGATAGTAAGCTCTTAGTAAATGCTTGTCAGCTGTCTGACCAAATGGGATAGAGTCTAGACTTGTGATTTAAATGATAGAGGGAATTTCCAGATGTGGAAACCAATGCAAGTTGCCACCTTCTTTGCAATTTATAGACATAGGTTTCTGTTTTGACAAGTGGTATCAAACTCCAATCAAAATTGAGGCCACTAATCCATACTTAAGGATCCATGAGGAGTCATTTATTGACTGAGTATTAAAATGTAATGTTATTTATATTTTATTGTATTTTTATTTATTTAGGTAAATATTTCCCAATTATATTTTAATATGGTTAGGACTGTACTTGGGGATATTATGGCATAATATTTTGTAGAAATACTGGATATAGAAATATGACCATGGAGTACATGTTTGATACCACTGAGCTGGAATGTTGCAAGCTTAAATAACTTGCCTAGTTTAATTGTTCCTAAACCACCTCTAAAGCCCAACAACATGTTGTCTCTTTTATACCTGAGATGTAGCATAAAGCCTCCCATGTGTTAGGTGGCTTCTCTCTGAAAGATTTATAGAACTGAGGACAGGAAATGCACAAGATGAGAAGGGGACTATCATTTGTACTAATGGAGGGATTATCCATATTGTGGTAAAGTGGTTGGAGTCTATGGTCATGGAAGACTCATCTTCCTGAGTTCAAATCTGGCTTCTAGTACTCAATAGCTGTGTGACCCTAGGAAAATAAATTAACCCAGTTTGCCTCAGTTTCCTCATCAGTAAGATAAGCTGGAGAAGGAAATGGCAAACCACTCTACTAATTCTGCCAATAAAACCCCAAATGGGGTCATGAACAGTCAGACATGACTGAAACAACTGAAAAAATATCAGTATATGGAGACACAAGTACATAATTTTAATACCGTGCAATTCCCTCTAGTTGTTAGTGGTTTATTCCTACTCAAATTATCTTTTTTTATTTATATGATTACAAGCAGTCCTCCAGTAAAATAAAAGCTCCTGCCCCTTGCTCTTTTTAATACCCAACTCTCTTGAAGCCTATGTGATATCTCTGAGTCTCTACCTTTGACTTGAATCTCTGCAACACCATTTTTACCTCTTGTTAATCTTTTCTTGTTTTCTACAGCTCAGAAAAAGAGGAGGGGAGGGTGAGGGAGAGGGCAAAAGTTGTAGCACAGAGCCCGGTACATAGAAGGAGCTTATAAATGCTTGTTGACTATACTACCTAGCTTTCCTTCCTCAGTTCTCTGCCTCTGTCTCTGTCTCGATCTCTCTTTTTCTTTTTGGCTAGGTTTTATAACTAGGTGGTAACTTTCAAATGAAGAGTCTCTCCTTAACCTAATGTCCTACCTAGTGGCTGCCCTTATTCACTGGAGATCAATACATTTCTTAGTCATTAACAGCAACTATAGGTTACTAGATCTCTTATCCTGGCAGCCCACTGCTGTGTGCACCGGCTTCTGTAGATGTCCACTTGGGATTTCCATCATCTCTCTCCTAGAGAAGTGGCCAATAGCTTTACCACTCTGATATAGTTCTTCTAAAGGTCCCTTTGTCACATTGACCCTATTGGGACCCCTAAGGGCAACAGCCCGATATCAGAGCTTTCTACAAGGAACTGTTCTGTCTGCCCAAGAAAACAAGCATGAACACCATGGCTACATATATCTAAAGACCTTCTGGCTTCTTGATCTTCTATGTTTATTGCTACTTAACAATCACTTCACTCAAGGGATTTCTGTATAAATCTTTTACATGCCTTTAACAATAAAAAACAGAGCTATCTCATCAGCTCTACAGTATCTAGTTATAGATTTCCAGAGGGGATTTCAAACAACTACAGCTCTAGCTAATGTGTCCTTCAGAGTATACTGGGACATATTCAGAATAAAATAGGGATAGTACTGAGCTATCCTGGGAAAAATGAGTGCTACTCTAGGTAACTTCCAAAGCTATTTGCTACAGGAAGACAAGGGAAATTAAACACATTGCTCAGTTCAAGTCAACAAGCCTATCCTAAGTGTTCCCTATGTGTCAACACTGTGCATCAGATACAAATAAAAGAAAACAAATAGATACATAGATAAACAAAAACAAAGGCAACAAAAAATTCTTACTCCATAAAGCTCACAATCTAATGGGAACTGAACAACATGTAATCTGGGTAAAAACTAGATACATATAGGACAGAATAGAGAAAACCATTGAGGGAAGGCATTAGAATTAAGGACAAGTTGAAAAATTTTAAAGAAGGTGGGAGTTTATCTGGAACTTGAAAGAATCCAGGGAAGCCAGGAAGAAGAGAGGAAGGAGAGAATTCCAAGTTTGGGGGACAACCTGTGGAGATGGAGTCTACTAGGTGAGGAAGAGAAAAGAGGTCAATGCCACTGGATTGCAGTTATGTATGGGGGAGTAAGCTGGAAAGGCTGAAGGGGGGGAAGGCTGGAAAGGTAATAAGGGGTCAGGATATGAAGGACTTCAAAAGCCAAACAGGGGGTTTTATATTGGATTCTAGAGGTAATAGGGAAGCCCTGGATTTTATTGAAGGGGATGCAAGGTATTGTGTGAAATGGTCATATTTATGTTTTAGAAAAATCAATTCATCCAATTGATTAACCATTATTAGACTAGAGCTATAGTTTTTTAAAGCCCATTCTAGAAATACCATACACTGTAGAGTTGATGAACTATCTTTCCATTTTGATTTTGTTAAAGGCATGCATGGTCAATTGAAATCAACAAACACATATAGAGAGTCTAATATATGAAAAGCACTGTGGCTAGGTGAGAAGATGCAAAAACAAACAAGAAAAAACTTTCTCTGCCCTCAGGAAGTTACAATTTACTGAGGGATACAACATTTAAACAACAAAAACCAAATACTAAATGATTTAAGTAGGGGTGGTAGAGAACTAACAAAATGAGGGGCTGTGGGATCATAAACAGAGACTTTCTAAGCTCTCTGAAGGCAATCTTTTTATGTTATAGTTGAAGAAACTAAGACCTGGAAAAGTAAAGTCAGCCTCCCTAGTTCACACAAATGGTAAATGGCAAATCTGGGATAAAGAAAATTTTCTCAGAAGTGACAACTGAGCAAAGTCTGAAGTGAAATGAGGGCGTGTACACTATAGGAAGCAGGCTGGCATCATTCAAGCACAGGGAGGGAAGTCTACTTTGGACAAGGGACATTGACCCTAATGTCCCTTGGATGTCATTCCATTTTGTTGAACTGACTCGGGGTTCTTAAAAGGGAAGCCTGTGGACACAAGCTTTGGCAGGTTCTACCTTCCAAGCTGGAAAGGCTTCAAGATTAGGTCCAATCACAAATTGGCTATGAGACCCTGGACAAATCACTCAACCTTTCCTTACCCCAGGCAACTCTCAGACTATAAACTGTAGCTCAGGGGTTGATGAGGAGAGGAAGGATATTCATCAGCAATTCCCTGCAACAATAAAATCACAGGCCAGGTCCAAAAAAACCCCTCACAAAACAAAACAAAAAAAATGAGGTCCAGGAATAATGTTCTGTGCACCAGCTTTTCTAATTTAGAGAGGGCTCAGATGATCACTGTTTGGTCTATTTCAAGACCACCAAGGCCTCTCTGTTAAGGCATGGATGGGTAATGATCTGCATTGACAAAGGGAGTACTCTCTACCATGTTTTGATGAATAACTGAAAGACATATGCACAAGGCAGAGTCTATACCACAAATTCTTTTTAAGCCAAGAAATCTGAATATGCCATTCCTCACCCTTTTTACCAGTGTTCACACTAAGTAATATATTCAATTATAATTATTCAATTAATTTTAGTAGGGTCTGCCTCTTTGTGACCTACTTGGGGTCTTCTTGGCAAAGATCCTGTAGTGTTTTGCCATTTTCTTCTCTAGCTCATTTTACAGTTGAGGAAATTGAGGCAAATAGGATTAAATGATTTGCCCAAGGTCACAGCTAGGAATTGTCTGAGGTCACATTTGAACTGAGGTCTTCCTGAATCCAGGCTTGGTGTTTTATCTACTGTACCACTTAGCTGCCCCATACATTCAATATTGCTTGTCAAATATTATTAGAATCTGTAATATTTTTACCTCCCATCTCATATCCCCTCTATAACATAGTAGATGATCTTCAAGAGTCACTGGAGTGGGGTGCAACTGGGTAGCTCAGTGGATTGAAAGCCAGACCTAGAGATGGGAGGTCCTAGGTTCAAATCTGACCTTACACAATTCCTAGGTATTTGACCCTGGGCCTCTTTTCTCTAGGTTAGGATGTGGATTTATGCTCTGAAATACACATCTGGTGAGTTGGATGACCTGGGTCTGAGTCCTGTTCTAATATTTATGAGCTGTTTAATTGTGGGTAAGTCACGTCATCATTTCTCTGAAATTCTCTTCCCTCATCAGTGAAATGATGATAATTACATCTGCTGAAGAAAGCTAGGTGACACAATGGGTAGAGGCAGACCTGGAGTCAGGAAAAAGCACCTCTGAGTTTAAATCCAACTTCAGATGTTTACTAGCTATGTGAAAGGGGCAAGCCACTTGACCCTGATTGCCTCAGTTTCCTCATCTGTAAAATGCACTGAAGAAGGAAATGATCTTTGCCAAGAAAACCCAAAAGGGATCCTGAAGAGCCAAACACAACTGAAATGACTAACAATGAAACTGTTCTATCTTTTTTCATAGGATTGTTGTGAGAATGCTTCGCAATCTTAAAGTGCTCTATGAATGAATGAAAGAAAAAGCATTTATTAAGTACTTCCTATAGCATTCTGGGAACTCTGAGTCTATATGATGTTTATTATTATTACTAAATGAAAAATGATTTGGAATGCATATAACATATTTCTGAAATGAGAAAAGAAGTGAATGGAAAAGAAAATTTATAAAAATTCATTTTGCATAATACTTTTTCAGAACATAGAGGGTGTCCTAAAAGGCCTCATGCATTTAAATTACATGAAGGCTTTTGATACACACTGTATTTATTGCTTAAAGCAAGTTATAACTGTAGAAAATGGCATATCATGGTTTTTGGATCTAGACTTTGGTCTGCTATAGTCAAGCAATGGACGCTTGGACTAATATTTCTGGGTTTCATTAATTTCTGATAAAATGTGTTGATCTAACTTTTAAAATATCAGAATAAAGTGTAAGTATAGAAGCAGAAAAATAGTTGCCAAGTGAAGGAGTCAATTGGAAGCTAGGGGAGCATTTCAAGGCACTGATCAACCAGTGTACTGAAGGGCATCTTTAGGTAGTCTGGGATGGAGGGACCAATGAAAATTTTCTCTCTCCAAGTTCTGCAATTGACTTTGGTTGCTTATTCTGCACCAATAAAACAAGTGTCAAAAGAAGCTCTCATTATTTTGCTCCCAAACTACATCTTGAGGAAGTGCTAGACTGGTCAAGCCTGCAAATGAAAGCTTTCTATTTTAACAGCTGTCAAACAGGGACAGTAAAAGCAGCTACCAATTTCTCACTGCCAAAAAATAACCTTATGCTCAATTAAATTTTGTAACATTGCCACTACCACCAAGTAGGAGCACTAAGGCTTTTCTGATCCATTCAATCCTTCCTCATTGCTCAGATGGACATTCAAGGAAACAACCATGCCTTAGCTGGGTAGGACTAAAAAAAAGACAAAATTTCCTGTATGTATGGTTCAAAAGACCTTTTGGTGGTGGATTTGGGGTAGGGTATTGAGGCCTAGGATTTTATTGATATAAGTAATTCCCCAGGGGGGAAACTTCCTCTATTGATGAAGATCAAGAAATTTTCTCTAACTGCCTTCAAGAATAGCTTGGGGGACTGAGGTTAAATGATTTACCAATGGTGACACGTGTCAGAGGCAATAATCCAGGTATTTTTAACTTTAAAGTGTATCTCCTAGCCATATTAAATAGGATATTTAGGTGTGTGGGTTGAGCGGGGGTATTGCATTAAATATACTTTGAGCGAAATTTGAAATACTGAATTTATTCCATTCCAAACTATTTTCTATACTCATCAACAAGTTCTATATCATTTATTCATTCATTCAAGCATGCAACAAATATTTATTGAGTATTTACTATGTGCATTACAATCTGAAGGGGGGCTAATATATGTAAATCTATGCTAACATTCTGCCTGAGCTTAAGGAGTTTATAATTTACTTGTGGAGGCAGAATACATACATACATATATGTATTAGTATAATGAATAATATAATATTGAACAACAGACATATGCAAATATAGACACACATATGTATATGAAAACTTTTTTTTCAGTAATAATGGAGGGTATCCCAAATATCTTAATGCAGTTTTAAGCTTTAGTAGTCATCACTCTATCTCTGAGTTCTTGGATTTTTCTCTGGCTTTCCCCCATGCTTGGAATATGCTCCCTCCTCAATTCTGCTTATTGATTTCTCTGGCTTCCTTTAAATCTCAAAGAAAATTTCATCTTTTCCAGGAAACTTTTCCCCAACTTCTCTTAATTCTATTGCTTTTTCTCTATTAATTATTCCCTATTTATCCCTATATATAGCTTTCTTTGTATATATTCTTTTGCTGTCTCTCTCAAGAGAATATTATATACGGTAATAGAAATATTGTTTGAAGAATGATTTGTGTATTTCCACCTCCAAAGAAAGTTCTGATAAATAGAAATAAGCAAGACATAGTTTTGTATATACGTACACACATTTTTACCAAATGATGCCTTTTCTAATGAGGGGAGGGGAGAAAAGGAGGGAGTTATCTGGTTATTTTAATGTAACAAATAAATAAAAAAATAAATTGAATTTAAGAAATAGATTAAGTTCCTTGAGGGCAAGGATTACATTTTGCCCCTTTTTGCTTCCTTAGCACTTAGTACAGTGCCTAGCATATAGTAGGTGTTTAATAAGTGTTGATTGATTCATTGAAATAGTTTTAGAAATTTTAATTGCTTCCAACTGTGCTGAAACTTTTATAACATCCTCTAAAAGGTTCAGGAAGAGGACTTCAGGAAGGAAGTAGAACTCGATTTAGATCTTGGCTGATGTGAATCATCATTGACCTCATCTTTATCCTAACTCATATTTCTCTATTACTTTAAGGATTTAAAAAAACACTTTCATTGCAACATCCTCATGAGTTGGGGAGGGAAAGTTATTATCTTTATCTTATTGATGAGAAAAATGAGACTCAAAAAGGTCAATGATTTTCTCCAGGTAATATAGAAGACAAAATTAGAACTTTCAGAGTTAAAATCAACTCAGACATCATCTAATTTTGAACAGGAATCTCTTCCACAATGTTATTTAAAAGTAACCATTTGGCTTCCCACCTTCAGTGAAGAAGAAGTCAGTGCTTTCTTAGGCAGTCTATTCCATTTTTCAAAAACTCTAATGGTTAGAAAGCTTTTGCTTCCTTTTAGCCTGATGGGGCACACTGCTCTTGGAGCCCAAGCAAAATGATTTTAACTCCCTTTCCATATGATAGCCCTATAAATACTTGAAAACAATCACCCCATTTCATTCTTTTCTTCAGAAAAAAACCCCAAACACCTACTTCCTTCAAATCAATCTCACATGACATATATCCAGTATTTTCATGATCCTGGTTAATTTCTTCTATACATACATCTTCATCAATTTTAAAAAATGTAGTGCCCCAAACTTAACACAGTGCACCCGATACGACTCAACTAGGGAAGGGCATAGAAGGACCATTATTTTTCTACCACAGATTCTATGCATCCAGACACTCAATATGATTGCCATATGAAAGTGAAATAGTATTTTAATGTCCAAATACCTAAACTTTTGCTAATAGATCACAGCTCTTAGGGAAACTGTGTTCATGTCACACACCGATTCCCAGAAGTCCTCTCCCTATCCATAACTGTTGTTCTTTATCCACTGCTTCTCAAGCTGAATTTTTAAGAATCAAAATGAAAGATTTGATATTTTAGCCTTTTAAAATTTCATTTTATTGGATTAAATATATTCTATCTTGCTAAAAATTTTTGGATTCTGATTCTGGTGTCCAAAATATTTATTCTTCTTTCCAGAATCATGCTGTCTATTAATTTCATATAAATGATGAGAATAGAAGTGAATTCAAGGATTCTTGCCAGTGTGTATGACTGATGCTATCACCCCTAAATGGAACAATAGTTCTATGATACAACTATAGGAGACGACCTAAGTTGAAGGTCTGCTTCAATAGCTATATAAAAGTAGGCATGCCACTTAAGCTTCCATGGCTTTAGTTTCCACATCCATAGAATGAGGGCTTTGGACTACATAATCTCAAAGCTCCTTTTGTGCTCTAATAATCTGACTATGATTTGAAGAAGAAAGTAAGTACTCATGAAGAATTTCTTCCTTTTAACTTTGTTACCTAAACTCAAAGAATGGATATTACAAGAAATCTCTAAGGTTACTGAATCATAGAAGCGTGTGATGCTATTTGTTTGGTGCCTTCAGGGTTAGTTTCTGGTCCTATCTGCTTTTAGGACCTATCAGGTTAACTTGGGCTGAAGGAAAAAAATGCTTTTCTGCAGTGCCAATAAGCTGGTAGACTTGCAACTCTATTGATTTATTTAATTCTACAACCTAAAGAAAATTATCTAAGGTAAAGTTGGGGTGATAGATTTAATGCTATTATCTAGTAGCCTTAGTCTTTTTGTCTGACTTTATGCTTAATCACTTGTATATATGTAAATGAAAAAGTATTTAAATGCCAAAATACCTAAACTTTTGCTAAACTGAGGACAATTATTTGTAGGTAAATAAAACTCTTGAAAATAATTTTTTTAAACCCTTAGCTTCTGTGTATTGGCTCATAGGTGGAAGAGTGGTAAGGGTGGGCAATGGGGGTCAAGTGACTTGCCCAGGGTCACACAGCTGGGAAGTGTCTGAAATCAAATTTGAACCTAGGACCTCCCATCTCTAGGCCTGACTCTCAATCCACTGAGCTACCCAGCTGCCCTGAAAACAATTTCTTAAGATTGATGTTCAACCATACCTGTACAGTATGAGGGTATTTTTTCCTGTGTACTTTTATAATGTAAATAAAGCTATTAATTTACTCTATTTTAATAAAGTGATAACAGGGGAGTAAAATGGGATGGGGGGAAGACCTTTCTCCAAAAGAAAATATTTTATTCAAGAGAAACATAATTTTAAAAAATGAAAGCTCTTGGAAGAAGTCTCTCTTTATTTGCCCATGGAAAATTCATTTTGGAGTAGGCAACTAGGTGGCTCAGTGGACAGAGAGCCAGGCCTGGAGACAAGAGGTCCTGTGTTCAAATCTGACCTCAGATTCTTCTTAGCTGTGGGATTCTGGGCAAGTAACTTATCCCCCATTGCCTAGATCTTACTGCTCAGCTCTATATTTAATTCAGAATGCTTTCCTCCCCTTAGAACCATATATTTAACCTATGTAATTAGCTCGAGAAAGTTAATTTCATTGCCTGAAAATCGATTTTTATTTCTGATGGTGTAAAAAACCGAGTCATTTCCTCCCTCTCCCTACTCCCAAGAGGAAATCAGAGCTTCCCTCCTCTAAAGTGATAGTTTTCTTTCCACAACTGTAAAAAGCTCAAACCATTGTAGGTTGAATTCATGGTGATGAATCACAAATATGTTGCGAAACTGTCCACATCCTAAAGCTAAATTGCAAGTCATCCTACACCTCAGCTGAAAATGGCTAATGAAAGTACATAGGAACTTCTGACTCACTTGGATGAATTCATTGTACAATTCCTTTTCCTCATTATTGTCTTTCCTGCTTCCTACTATTTGTTCCACTACTCGGAATCACTGGTTTGCAAATATTTTCTTCCCTCTTGCATCCAAGTGCCTTACCAAGAAATCAAGGATTAGGTAAAGATAATGTGCTTATAGGTTTGCTCTGCTCATTCTGCATTTGAACCTGGTTACTAAGTGTGGTTTTTAGAAAAGAACAGAAAACCAGTTAGAGGCAACTCTAAATTTGTCCTTTCCCACTAAGGAGTTAATGTGGCCTTTGGAAAGACATTTTCCCTTCTTGAAGCCTTAATTTCCTCACCTATAAAATAAGGGAGTTGGATTAGGTAACCTCTGATTGCTCCTTGTTAGTGACGTTGGGCAAGTCTTTTAAACTCTTCAGAACTCAATTTCCTTTAAAATGAGGCAGACTCCATGACCTCTGAGATCCTTTTCAGTTCTAAACTGAGGACATTATGATCTCAAAAATCTCTTCCAGGTCTAATAGTGTATACCTTCCATTTTCTCTTGCAGGTAATGACTCTCTCTCTTTTTGTAAGTCCCAGTCTTCATCGTATGTTAAACAAGGAAAAAAAGACAAAAAGTAACGAATACTTAATCAAAGAAGGCTGGCAACTTATCATTGATTTCCTCTGATGTCATCATCAACAGGAAAACTAAAGCAGTTAAGCTACAAGAAAACTGGAGATGAAATTACAGCTTTCGTCTTGACCTAGGAGTACAGCTCAGTGTGTGTAGCTGAAATGACTTTAATATATGTTCCCCTGTCCCTATAAAACACATCAAAGGCTTAGTTTTCAAAGCACTGAATGGCTAGCTCTTTAGAAGGAGGCATCCAGCCCCCAAAGCCTTCATTGTAAGCAGATGGCAGTGGCAATGTCAAGGCTGGAAACTACAACAGAATATATCTAGGCTTGTAAAGATAACTACTTGGCATCCCCTCTCTCCCTCGCCCTCAAATTCGGAGGTGCTCAATTGCAGGGAGCTCCTATTATTATTCACTTCTAT
Source organism: Gracilinanus agilis (assembly GCF_016433145.1). Lineage (NCBI taxonomy): Eukaryota > Metazoa > Chordata > Mammalia > Didelphimorphia > Didelphidae > Gracilinanus > Gracilinanus agilis. The sequence goes on from NC_058130.1 coordinate 110,132,380, forward strand.
AAAACCAGAGTAGGTGCCCATGTATGACAGGTCATATAAAGTTCTCTTCTGAGCATGAGCAGCCACATAATTCCTGCTTTGTTTTCCAGGACCCTTTCCCACCCCCCGCTGCCTCAGTGGGACACCTCTGTCACAAATGGTGATTCTGAGGCACTAGATGGCACTCATTTCTATCACTAGTGAAAGGTCACTGGAGGGAGAGACAGTTAACTCTAAGGCCTGGAATCTTTAACATGAGGGTCATGAACTTGTGTTAAAAAAAAAAGATAAATGTATTTCAATATAGTTGGCCTTTTAAATAATCCTATATATTTTATTTCATGGATTAAAATTATTTTGAGTCCATAGGATTTAACAAACTGTCCAAGAGTTTCATGACACAAGAATAGATTATGAATCCCTGGTCTAGCATTTCAATAGAAAAGAATGACCAACTTTCCTTCTCCATTATGACAATAAAAGAAAAGACTTTCCTGTCATTCATATATTACGCTACTTCAAAAGTAAAAATGAGAATGCAACCATTTTTGAAAGTCTTTGATTGACCTGATCCTAACACACACACACACACACACACACACACACACACACACACACACACACACACGAGAGGGTTCAAAATATTAAGCACTAGGAATGCTACTAAATTAATGAAGTATTATTTTTTATTTCTATGTTTATGAGTGGGACACATGAAGCACAGTTCCTGATTTTCAGAATTAGGTAAAAACACAATGTGAGATTCATGTATTTTAAAATTTCTTTTGAAAATATTAATCTTTGAAAACTTTAATCCTCCAAAAGGCTGTTTCTTAAGACACCTCTTAATTTTGAGGAAAAAAAATTGACCAATTTCCAAAACAGATGAATTCTTTCATTTCATAGGCAACCTCAGAATTGTAATGGATCCCAGAGAGCAACTAGTACAACCTATCCCTATATAGGTCAACAGCATCTCCCCAAAGTTGATATTCAGCATTTAGTTAAACATTTTTCAGTAAGAGAACTTGTTTCCCCTCAAATTTGGGTTAGCTCAAATTGTTCTTAAGTTTTTCTTTATACTGAGATAAATCTCCAGCTCTACATGTCCTATCCACTCACCCTTGTTTTATCGTATGGGGGCCAAAGAGAACATATCTTAACTCTTTTCCCACATGAAAAAACCTCCCATGTTTGAAGACAGTCATCATGTTGTTCCTAGGTCTCTTTTACTCTGAGAGAGATAGCTTAATTCCTTCTGTGAATCTTTCTACGGCATGATCTCTAGGCTTGTAACCTTCTCTTAATTCTCATCCAGACACATTCTAGTATAGTGATGGTGAATCTTTTAGAGACTGAATGTGGTGCCCTGCTCCCTTAGAGACACCCCCCATTTACCCCAGAGTGAGGAAGTAGGAAAAGTTCCCCCTGGGCTGCTGGGCAGAGGGGTTGGGGAAGTGAGGAATGTCTTCAGGTACAATGGAGAGGGGAAGGGGAACAGCTCTGCCTGAATCTCTCTACCTTTCTAGTAACAAACTCTGGTGGGTGACTGTGTGCCCTCTCTGGCACTTGTACCATAGGTTCACCACCATGGCTCTAGTATGACAATGCTTTGCCTAAATTTCAATGCCCTTAGATAAGCACAGTGTTGACTCCTACACTTTGGGTTATTACTCTCTCTTACTCCTATATGACTTATGACTAAGTTGAGTGGTCCAGTGAATAGAAGGTTGGCCTTGGAGTTTGGAAAAGCTGATTTTGAGCCTTTCCTCTGTCACATATTAGCTTAATCTCTTAGTATCTTTGGTAACTCTTTAAGACTATAGGTTACAGAAATTAGTGGAGGGAAATTCCATGTTAGGAATTCTTTTTACCAATGAAATCATGTCTCTGTGTGTATGAATGTCTGAGCATATATTTAATAACTCTTTATCCCTAGAATGTATTTGTAAGTGATTATAACAATATATTATTATAAACTATTTATTAGTCCAGAAATCTCAATATAAGACTTTTAGATCCAAGCAACAGTACTCCTTCTTTTGGAGTCATTAGCATAATGAATCATTATCATTATAATACCCTTTAGGATACTTCAAAAATATTTTTCTCTGGATTTATCTGCTGTTTACTATATTCTCTACAGGGCTGGATTGTAGGGAAGGCCCATAGGATTGAATTTGTATTCGAAAAGACTTGGATTCCAAACCTGAATGTGACCATGAGACTGTGGGAGATCTTAGTTTCTTCTTCTGTAAACAAGGGACAATAACACCTGCTGTATTTGACTTACAGGGTTGTTTTGAATTTCAAATTTAATATTTTGTATAAAGCATGTTGTAAAATTAGATATGCTATATTGATATTCTAAATATTCTTAGAAGCTAGGCTACTATCTCTCCACGAAAGTTACTAAGAAAAGATTGAGTCCAATTACTGTTGCAATCTCTAGATATCCAATGTCTTAATCCCACCCCTGGCTGTTTTTCCCCACTGAGGAGTATTTACAATTAGCAGGGTGATGAATGTCAGCATGATGTGTGCTAATAGTGCCAGACTTCACCTTGTCATAATTTATTGGGCTCAGTTATTTAATTTGGCATCTGCTTATGTTTTTAATGCATTTTAAATATTTGTATATTTGTGTAGCACTTAAAAAAACCATGTTTAAAAAAAGGCACTAAGGGTCCTTTGTTCTAGGTAACATGGCTCATAACTTTGTGGTCAACCATTTGGAGAAATTGTTCTTTCCTTTTTAAAAACTGTATCCTCCCAGGCTGAGCTCATTTCATTGTAAGCCTCCTGGGTCACACTATGTCTACAGTTTTTGTCTTCGTGGCATCTTTGATTATAGGAAAAAAATGGATTTCTTCTACAAACTCAGCAGAACTTTGAACAGGCACAATGCCATTCTTCATCTCCTGTGACATTATACATGAGGCTGGAGTTCTGCTTGTTTTTTTAAGTAATGCCAGCCAATGGGGAATTTCCCAGATCTTCCTTTCTAGCCCAAATAGAAGAAAGGTACTAGGTCTCAAAGTCTGTCTTATTTTAAGATCTGATCATACATGAGAAATGTGTTTTGCAGCCTTAGATGAATATTTATTAAAATGTGCAGGTCCACACAAAACCTTTACTAGCCAGGACTTCCCCACGGAGTTTCCACTGGTTGGAAAATGATTTTTCTGTTTTACATTTCCATTGTTCATCATATATTTTGACTGATTCTGCGCAAGTCTCTATTTCACCAAAGATATTTTATATGCCCTTGAAGAGAATGCCAGTAGAAGTCTGAGGGACAAGGAATTTCCCAAATTTTGGTGGGTTAAAAATAAAAGCAAAACTTTCTTAGTAAGTCCCATTTGCTTCCACATAATTGCCATATGAAATGGAAAGAACAGTGAACCTGAAGTTCAAAGACTTGGGCTCTAGTCCCAAGTCTAGTGATAGGATCATGGGCAAGTCATTATATTTGCTGGGTCTCAGTTTCCTCCTCTGTGAAATGAGAGATTGGGACTATATGGTTTCCTAGCTGTAACAGCTTATTACTAAATTTCATTTACATTTAATAAAACATGACTTGTCCCACAGTAAACTTTTTGGCATTTTTTAGTAATGTCTGATTATAACATTAAAAAGGAATCTTTTTCATTTAGAATAAAATGCATAAGCTATTAAAATAGCCCATTTATTCCATAAAATATTCTTTTCCCGACTCTACAAAATATGAATTTAAAATAGAAGCTTGAAAAATTAAACACTTACAACTTCTTTGATTTCATTGGGGTCTGAAGAATAAAGTTGTATAGTTATAGGAAAGGACAAAAGAATTATCAAGATAAATACATATTGAGGCAGCTAAGGGGCTCAGTCGATAGAGAACCAGGCCTGGAGTTGGGAGGACCTGAGTTCAAATGTGATCTAAGATACTTCCTAGCTCTGTGATCCTTGGTAAGTCACTTAACTTCGTTTACCTAACTCTTGCTTTTCTTAGAGCTTCTACTAGGACAGAAAGCAAGAGATATTTTTTTAAAAAGGTAAAAATATATTGATCAGCTATTAAGTATCCAAGATTGTGGATAGAATCCTGTTCCCTCTTTTAGTTATTTGCTTTGTATCCTGTATATACCTTGTTTGTGTTCGCATGTTTGCTCTTCCAGTAGATTGCAAGGTCCTTGAGGGTAGGAATTATCTTTTGCCTCTTGTATTCCCAGCACTTAGCAGAGTTCCTAGCCCATAGCAGATGCTTAACAAATCTCGATTGATTGATTGATGTAGTTTATAAAATTCTCATCTGTCTTCATTTCATATCACTCTAACTTACTGCAGCTTCTCATAAAGGTCAGGGACTATATCTTAGTTATTTATCTCTTGAATTCTGCATCTTAAGTGCTTAATAAATATTTGTTGTTGAATGAAAAAAGTAAATAACAAAAACATATTAATGAAGACAATAATTGATATATTAATTTATAGGAGGAAGAAATCACTATGGATTGAGACTGGAAATATTACCTGAATTCATGTGTAGTATGAGAAGAAAGGGGTAGGAGGAGAGAAAGGAAGCAAGGAAGATAGGAGGGTAAAAGGGAGAGAGCAGGACTGCAAATGTATGTTTTATAAAGTCAGTAATTGATTTTTTTAAAAAAGACAACTACTAGAAAAATAATGCAAGTTGTGGGAGAACATTTTTGTAAATACCAATTCATCCAAACAACTTAGTATAACAAAATGAGATCATTTGAGTGGCGCAGAGGTTAAAGTGTTGGTCTGGAGGTCAGGAAGACTCATCTTCCTGGGTTCAACTCTGGCCTCAGATATTTAACAGATGTATAACCTCGGGCAAGTCATTTAATTCTGTTTGCCTCAGTTTTCTCATCTGTAAAATGAGCCTGAAGAGGAAGTGGCAAACCACTGCAGTGGCTTTGCCAAGAAAACCCCAAATGGAGTCACAAAGAGTTAGACATGACTAAAACAACTAAACAACACTAGAAAATGAGGACTTGTGGTTTTAAAAACATTTCTGTCATTATATTTCTGCAAAGTACATATTATGTTATATTTGAACAGAGAAAAAACAACCATTCCATTGATCAGGATCCTGCTTATACTATATATCAAGGATAATAACTCAACTGATGTAAGGCATTTTGTCTTGTTAAGGTCCACTAATAAATGAAAATGATCCAATAAAGATGAGTCAAAGGAGACTGAGAAATCTGGAAAATTGTGACATGCATGGATTAACACAGTTTTAATGACCTAATAAATAGATATGTCTGCCAGCATCTGTTCTGAGTGGATTTTCTAGTGCTTTTTCTTTCATTCAATTTCCATAAACATGTTTGAATTTCATAAAAGTCTCATATTTCTTGCCAGAGTGCTAAGCATAGTAAACAAAGAATATACTGAACTAAAAAATTTATAATCATGATAGCACTATAAGCAGAATGCCAATAAATAAACTTGCTAATTGTTCTTTTCTGTTGTAAACATGGATTTTAAAATTTTGTTTTATTTTTGTACATTATTTTAAAAGATCATTAAAAGTTAAACAAATATTTCTGATATGACTTTTAGAGCATGGTGAACTGGAAAGGGTGTTATATTTGGACTCAAGTGATTTTTCCTGGGTTCAAATCCCTACTTTACTTCTCAATAAGCATGTGACTTTGGACAAGTTACCTCATTCTTCCTGAACCTCATCTCATATGTAATCTCATCTGTAAAATGAGGTCTCTACGGTCCCATCCAACTCAAATATTCTTTGACTGATTGGAATGGTCACTGGTATGGTGGCAAGAGCAGGGATCTGCAGTCAAGGACTTGAATTCAAATCCTTACTCTTTCATATCCTTGCTGTGTGTCCTTGTACAAGTCACTGAATTTCTTTCGGTCTCAATTATCTTCTCTGTAAATGGGTGGTAGTGTTGACATCTAAAAGTCCCTTTGAACTATCCATAAAAATCCCTTCCATAAAATCTGTGATTTTTGATAGAAGTATCAAAAAAACACCTACTTCTGATATGTGTTCTATAGTTTGGTATAGTAGAAAGTATGTTAGAATTGGGCCCAAGGATTCCTTCTAGGGTTGCAATCCCAGTGTAGTCACTTAAAGCATACATGCAGATTGTAGCATATGGGAAAAGAAAAAAATTATTCAGGAAGACTAATCAGGCTCAGTTGTAAGAGGATTAAGATGCATGTCAGTCAGTTAAAAAGCATTTTTAAATGCCTATTATGTGCTATCTATGTGGCACAGTGGATAAGAGGGCTGAATCTGGAGTCAGGAAGTCTTATCTTCATGGGTTCAAATCTAGCTTTAGATATTTACTAGCTGTATTATTCTGCATAAGTCACATAACCTTGGTTGCCTCAGTTTCTTTATCTGGAAAAAAAAGGCTGGAGAAGGAAATGGTAAACCAATCCATTATCTTTGCCAAGGAAATCCCAAAAAGGTGTCACAAAGAGTCAGACACAACAAGAAGGACTGAAGGAGATTATGTGCTGGTCACTGTGCTGGGGATATGAAGAAAGCCAAACGACAATCCCTGTTCTGAACAAAGAGTTATAGATTTTCTTTCCCTGTCATGCATAATAAATATAGGAGCCATTAACAAAGGAAATCTGTGAATGAAATAGCAAATCATATTCAAGTATATTATGGCCCCATATCATGAGAATCCTCCATCCCTCAGACCTCTCATTCTTTGTTGCATTCAGGTAGTAACAGGATTCATTCTAGCAAACATTTTAGGAGCCTATATGAGCACACACACACGCACACACACACACACATGCACACACACAAACTGGCTAAATTTATTTAAAATGCATTTAAATAATCGTGGAACTGTGCCAGTACTGGTTCAAGATGGACAAATAGATACACAACAGACACCTGGCTCTTTTAACTAGTTTGTTAAAGGATTTGAAACGATGCCTGTCTATTGGGGAATGACTAAACAAATTGTGGTCCATGAATGTAATGGAACCTTACGTATGATAAACACAGAAAAACATGGGAAGATGAATTGATGCTGTGCGAAGGGAGCCGAGTGAGGAAAGCAGTATGCACATTTACTACAACATAAAGGATATGCAAATCAAAAGTGACGCTGTAAAATTATAAAGATCAAGCATGGATTGAAAGAAGGGGTATGAGAAGACACTTCTTTCCTATTCCTATACAGCATTAGGAGCACCTGGCACATACAAGGCATTTCATACGTGTTTCTTGACTGCCTAGCTGTCTGACTGGGCAGTAGATAGAGCACTGGACCTGCAGTAAGGAAGATTCATTTTCCTAGGTTCAAAATCTGTCCTCAGGCCTTTACTAGCTGTGTGACCCTGGGCAAGTCACTTCACTCTCTTTGCCTCAGTTTTCTTATCTGTAAAATAAACTGGAGAAGAAAATGGCAAATCGCTGCTGGATCTTGGACAAGAAAACCCCAAATGGGACCACAAAGGGTTGGACATGATTGAAATGGCTAAATAACAACAAAACTTGACTAAGATGTCATCATTCTAGCCACTGGGAAACTTATAAAGATTAGAGAAGACATAGTGCTCTTTAGGAGCTTAAAGGCAAGTAGAGAAATAAGAAATAAACACAGAAAACAATAATGTACAATACTGTGTGATATGTGCTTTGGGGAGATGCAGAACAGAGAGCAGTATGGAGTCAAAGGAGGGAATAATCATTGGTGACTGGAGAAATCTGAGAAGGCTTCCTGGAATCAATGGTATTTCAGATGGGCGTCAAAAGATCAGTACTGCCGCCTCTTCCTTTCCCTCCATTCTTATACATAAATAAGTATAATTCATATCGTAACATAAACTAACCTTCTTGGACTCGCCAATAAAGCAGCAAAGAGAATCAAGGCAGCATCCAATTTCTGATGAACCAGCGTGGTGGATGAAGTTAGAATCATTTTATTTTATTTTTGTATGTGGTACCACAGGCATTACAAAATGCTGAGTTCCATGTTTTCCCCCTCAACCAAATGAGAGCAGTTCATGAATAGAAGTTGTATTTTGCAGGAGAAAGGGGAATGTTGTGCACTCCATGAAACATAAATATTTTGGTCACCAGTGGTTATTGAGAAGCATGGCAGTGAACCGAGTCAAGAAGACGGAAGGTTGACTTTTGAGAGTGGCTGGGGTAGGGTGGCTCGTGCACATGGGTGCCCAGGGCTTTGTGCATGCCTGTATGTTTATGTAAGAGGACAGCAAAGGTTTCTCACTGCTGATGAACTGGCACTGGGCCTCAGACTCACCGCCAACAACAGCACCGATGGCTGTCGGGCGGAAGCCAACAGCGTTGCAGCCCCCTCTAGGGTAACATTCAGGAGGGAGCTGAAGGAGAAAGCAAAAAGCAAGCATGCCATGAGGACAAGTCAGATGGAAAACAGGGGGAAAGAAAGAAGAAAGACCTGGAGAAAGAGGAGAAAGCCCAACAATGAGTACAAATACTCTGGGAAACCCTGCTGACAGAAAAGCAAAAACATCCCTGGCCACCCCAAGGGGTGGATGGCAAAGTTCAGCTGCCCACGGGGGTTTTGCTGCCCCAGTAGGTGAGCTGTTGGGATCAGTAGGGATGGCAGCAGGGGCTTTAAAGAATCAAAAGAACAGTTCACTGTACTGGAACAAAAAAAGACAGCAAGAAAAGTTCAGAACTGGAGCTTTCCCCTCCCCCTTTAGAAGGAGTGCTTTATATTATATAACTTGGAGACTGGCTCTCTTCTTCTCCATCTCTCTCCCTCCATTTGTCATTGGCATGATTTGGTTCAGCAAACTGCTGCAAATAGTTTTGAGTTCTTTATCCCACCAACGAATAGAAACTAATTTAGTTCTAGCCCAGCAGAGCTATAAAGCCTGGACACCCTGGGCTAGGAAGGGAGCTCTCAGGCAGCACCTTCCCTCCCATAGTGCCTTGCTTCTTTCTTTTTCATCCCAGCAATGACCCAGGAATCAAAGAGGAATGCCAAAGGCTCCTGGAAACAGTATCTGGACCTGGCTTTGAGAATGTATCAGAGATAACAGCTGGGTTCATAAGTCTTTTTCAAAAAGGATTTAATGGTAACATTCAGCACTCAGATTAGCCAGTATATCAGTCTAAACTGTCATTTTCTTGCCAGTGAGGGACAGCCAAGAAGGTCATGTGTCCTGCTGGGATTAATAGTGGTATTTATTGAAATGCCTCTCTTATCACAAGGCTGGGTCAGGGGCTGTGTTTCTAATTAGGTAGAAATCACCTCTCAAAATAATGTGATCTAGTAGCATGTGTTGTCTCTCTGTACTCTCCAGAGCAGCTTCTAAAAGTTAGAAGCTGGTGCACACATCATGGGAAGAAGACAAAGTATATGAAGTAAATACAATGAAAGAGCTTGTGTTGAATTATGAAACCACAGAGTTAAGCCTCCTTAGACTGAATTTATCATCTGGAGGAATACCATTGACTTCAGAGGCTTCATCTGACTGTCCCAGGAGTCCATTACACATACATCCCTCGTATTCCACATGGAATTTCTCCATCCCACCTGGGCACCTCAGTTATATGGTGAGATAAACTCATACACATTTACATGTAATACACAGACCCAGACATATATACATTGTGGGTGTATCATACACCCACCTATATAAAATATTTTGGTCATAGCCACTCAAGGACTACTTGATCTACTAAATCATGAAGAACCTGCGTGGTGAAAAGAGAGAAGTCATGGATCTTGGACTAAAACGTATTCTTTCATTATTCTAACAAGAGACAGAGCATCGAGAGCAATAAAGTCATTCCTTTCCTACCTGGTAAGACTACAAGGAGGGTTGTTGGGAAAAATTACTTTAATAGCATCTTGATTATTCATGGGAATCAGTTAACAAGCATTCACTAAGCATTTTATAACAGCCAGGCACTGAGTGAAGAAGAATCTTTATCTATCTGAAAAGAAGTTCACAGATGCCAGGTTAGGAAATACTGGGTAGTAAAGTAAACATTAGATTTAGATTTGAAGATCTGATTCTGAATCCTGTATCTGTTCCTTACTATATATATTATCTAGACCATTTTTTTACTTATTGGGCCTGAGTTCCCCCAGAAGAGAATTGACTTAGATTAGGATTCTCTTTTATTTGAAAAAATGTATTTAATTGATTTAGAATATTTTACCATGATTCATGTTCTTTCCCTTCCCCTCTTCACAATCTCCCTCCTGTAGCCAACTTACAATTCCACTGTGTTTTACATGTGTCATTGATCAAGGCCTATTTCCATATTATTAATATTTGCATTAGGGTGATTGTTTAGAGTCTATATCCCTAATCATATCCCCATCTACCTATTTGATCAAGCAGTTGTTTTTCTTCTGTGTTTCTACTCCTACAGTTCTTTCCCTGGATGTGGATAATGTTCTTTCTCCTAGGTCCCTCAAAATTGTCCTGGATTATTGCATTGCTCCTAGTAGATAAGTCTGTTACATTCGATTGTGCCAAAGTATATCAGTCTCTGTGTTTAAGGTTCTCCTGGTTCTGCTTCTTTCACTCTGCATCAATTCCTGAGGTCATTCCAGTTTATATTCCAGTTCACATGGAATTCCTCTAGTTCATTATTCCTTAAAGCACAATAGTATTCCATCACCAACAGATACCACAATTTGTTCAGCCATTCCCCAATCAAAGGGCATCCCCTCATTTTTCAATTTTTTGCCACCACAAAGAGCACGGTTATAAATATTTTTGTACGAGTGTTTTTCCTTATTTTCTCTTTGGGGCATAATCCCAGCAGTGGTATGGCTGCATCAAAGGGCAGACAGTCTTTTAAAGCCTTTTGGGCATAGTTCCAAATTGCCATCCAGAATGGCTGGATCAATTCACAACTCCACCGGCAATGCATTAATGCCCCAATTTTGCCACATCCCCTCCAACATTTATTACTTTCCTTTGCTGTCATGTTAGCCATAGATTAGGGTTCTTAACCTTTGTGTGTGTGTGTGTGTGTGTGTGATGGGTACCTTTGACAGCCTGGTGGAGCCTATAGATTCCTTCTCTGAATGTTTTAAAATTCATAAAATAGAATAGATAGATTTACAAAAACCCAAATATATATTGAAATAAAGATGTGTTTTTTCATTCGAATTCACAGGCCCCTTGAAATCTATCCTCAGACTGCTTAGAATAAGAATCTCATGGATTTGATAATCTCCAACATGATTTTTAGGTTATCTCATGGCCTACCGACAACAGTTTATCCTCGTCTATCTATCCTCCAAGTCTTTCTAGTTTTGTAGAACTTGTCAGAGCTCATATTACATATTCATAGCTAATAACCCAGAGCCATCTCTATATTATGAAAAGGACAACCTAACTAATCTTGTCAGTCTCATCACACATTGCATTCCTTTTTACATGCTATGATTTGGCCCAATTTGCCTCATTGTCTCTTACACACAATACTCCATCTCCCACATAGGTACCTACTTTTAAACTGGCTGTGCCCCATACTGGAAATTAATTTCTTCTACATCTGTGGCTCTTAACAAAAGTTTCAGTAACAAAACTCAAGGCAAATATTACTTTCTGGATACAGCCATTCCTGATCCCTCAGGTTTCCCCCAAATGACTTCCTCCCACAATTGTAGTATTTGGTACATATTTTATACATATCTTTGTAGGTACCTATTGCACCTCTTCCCTCACTCTCCGTCCCAGGATCTACTTAAACTTCCTGAGGGCAGGGACTGTTTCACTCTTATCTTTCCTTCTCCCCCTCACCACTATTACAGTGTTAAAGGACATAGTAGGAGTTTGTTGGTTGAAAGATTGCTATGCTAGGCACTAATCTGGGCATACAGAGAGGAAACCAATATTCAACAAATCAATAAGAATTTAGTTCAGTGGATAGAGTGCTGAACTTTGAGTAAAGAACTTCTTAATTCAAATATGAACTCAGACAATAGCTTTGTAACAGTGAAGCTAATCACTCAACTTTTATCTGCCTCAGTTTCTTTAATTATAAAACATAGACAATAGTAACACCTACCTTCTAGGGTTGTTATGAGGATCTAATGAAGTAATATTTGTTAAATGCTTTGCAAAACCTTTGAATGCTATATAAATGCTAACTTATGCCAGGCCCTGTGCTATGAGTTACATATATAAAGAAAAAAAATTTTGGAAAAAAGGTATCCATTTATCCCATCACTTCTCTCCTCCAGCACTCACTACTAACCATCTACTCCTAAAGTGTACCACAGGGGATACTGCAGGAAGTCCGCAAGGTCTGGCTTCCTGATTAGAAGAGCCTTCCCTACTATTTTCAGGGAGAGTAAAAGTGTGTGTATGCTGTGGGGAGGGGGAACAGGGAGGGCTTCTGAATATATTGGCTTTTCTTCAGCAGTTTGGCACAGCTTCAGAAGTCTACAGGAAAGGAAAAAAAAAGTTCACTGAAGTACTTTGCCACAAAATTTCTGCAGAGACAGTTACGAGAGAAGTTAAAGTCACTTGTTTGACCTGGGTTAATGGACAGTAAAAGAGAGGCCAGATATAAATTTGGGCTCCCCATTGTAGCTCTGTTGTAGTCTGCCTAAGCTCTTGTCTACTGGTTGTCTTTCCTATGGCTGGCGTGGGAAGGAAAGGTTCAAAATTTTCTTGCCAGATAATTTGTTACAGTAACCCACTTGTGTGAAATACTGCAATTTATAGTTTCTAACAGTTTCTTGGATTGGTAGAAAGATATGAGGATTATAATCCACATTCCTCTGAGCAGGAAAGCATTATGCTGGCCAATTCTTAGGTGGAATCTATTCTAAATGCTCCATATATTAGAGATATACATTGTATTGACAAGTTTCATTAGAATTTTATGAGTCTTTCTGTTTCAGCTTTTTTGATGGTTCTTAAAGGTCTCTTACTATACTCTTAAGAATATAGTTTAGATTATAGCTAGTATTTAGGTTTAATTAACTTTCCCATGAAAAAGCCTTGTTTCTGTTCTCTGGGTTCAATTTAAGACTGCAAAATCTTGGAATCCTTTCGAAATTTCTCCAGAGCCTTCATTTTCAATTGAAGTTTTCAAAGTAGTCACACAGACCTTGGTTCAAACTGTGATATGTAAGAACCTTTAGAAACAATGGCATCAAATGGTGATGTAAAAATAGAATATAAAGTTTGAGTAGAATGGAAGCTCCTTGAAGGCAGGTAATGTTTCCATTTTGCCTTTATATCCCTAGTGCCTTAGTGCAGTGCCTTGAACATGATATTGTTCATGTTGAATTGAATTAGAATCTCTAACTTTCTTTGAGGCTCAGTTCCTAAGTAGAGAATTTTCTGATACCTCCTTAGTTGTTGCTATCCTCTGTTGTAATTAATGCTTGTTGTTAAAATTGATCCCACTCAGTAGGTAACAAACTTCATTAGAGCAAGGTTAGGTTTTTTTGTTCATCTCTGTTTCCCAGGTGTTTACCATGGTAGATACTAATGAATTGAACTTAAAATAGCTCTTCCAGATTATGGCAATACGGGGATCCAGAAGAATCTGGAGATAAGTATGGCCCTTAAATCAGACTTCCAGGAAAACTGAAGTCTCATCTGAATAGAATGACTGAGTGGACCCAGCACTTCAAAGAACTTAGAAATTCTAGGCTTATATTATTAGTAATTCTAGGTTATATTATTTTCAAAGTGGACAAGGGCCAATCTCTCAGTCAATGAATAAAACCAAACTGCATTTATTAAGTGCCTATTATATACCAGACACTATGCTAAGTGCTTGACACTAAAGAATTCAGGACCAAACTTATTCTTTCTATGTCTTATTCCATAATTGTATCTTTATTTTCCTTGGAAAAACACTAAAAGTTTACTTCTCCAAATAAGGAAAATAAAAGAGACTTTCATCCAAAGTCCACTAGTTTTTCATTTGGGGTCTTTAATTTCCTTCTCTTATGGATTTATAAAACTTAATTTATGAGGTATTTTAGACAGAGTTAGCAGAGTCTGCCTGTAGTTCACTCAATGAATCTTCATGTTTCAACTAATCTATTATTTTCCCTTTGTTTTTGAGGAAGAATTATAAAAAAGTGGAATGACCTTACTTGCAAAATAGTAAGCTCTTAATCATTGGAAATGGTCAAACTGAGTTTGAATGATGAACTTTTAGGGATATTTTCTTCAAGATGTAGTTTAGGTGCCATCTTCTACATGAAACTTTTCTCATTTCTCCTGGTTGTTAGTGATCCCTCCCTCCTCAAATTACCTTGCATTGGTGGCAATTCTAATCAACAAAATAAGCATTTATCTGAGACTTCCTATATGTAAGCCACTGTTAGTCACTGAAGACACAAACATAAAAAGAAAATAGGTCTGTCCCTTAAGGAATTTATATCCTCTTGAGGGATATAATGCATATAGAGAAATACAAAACTTTCAAAGTAATTTACTCCTTTAAATGTTATTATAAATGAGCTTCCAGTGAAGTCTGGGGCATTTTATATGCTGCTGATATTCAAAAGAAGCTATGTTTTTTTTTTTTTTTAATACTGGAGAGAATGCTCAAGTTGATTTGTATAAGGGATGGAGCCAGAAGTAGAATTTCTTGGGAGAGAGACATGTGATTCCAGAGACTCTTTAGGACAGAAAACATGGAATTTGAAGCCGAAGATGGATAGGGATAGACGGCTAAACATATCTTGATTTGCAGCTCTGCCATAGAAATCTTGTAGATTTTTCCTTAAATAAGATGAGACCCTTTCTCTTGTTTTGAACTAACATTTTACTCAAATTCCTCATTCTAGCTTTGGTATTCTTTGCCACAGTCTAATCTTTATTTATTTTCCTTTTTTTTCTGTATGTTAGGATAGATTAATTAACTCGCTATTCACTCTTTGTTGCGGTCTTTTTGAAAACCGTGTGGCTGAGAAGGAGCTAAAATGGGAAAAGTAAGTTAATAGATACCCTTTGAGTTAAGAGTGACCAAGGGAGCCACATTTCTTCTAAATCTTGTCATCTATACTCTAAGATGACTAGAGAAAAGAGTTCCCAATTTTATGATGCTCCTGGAATCTCCCTCCCTCCCCCATTCTCACTGAATTAGGCGGCCAATAGAGGAAATACCCTTGGCTTTCTTCCTCCCCAAGGAAGTAGGACAGATTTCAGACTATATCTATCCATATCACCCTTGAGTGTTAGCATTTAGATGGCTTGTGGGAACAAATATCTTATACAGCATCTCAATATCCAGAACTCATAATATCCTTTTAAATGTTTAACAACCAGCTGCATGACATACTTTTTAACTTAATCTGCATTATTGTCATTTTCTCCATTATTTTAAATCTTTACAATCAACAGAACAATAAATCAAGGCCTGATGTGCAACACTTGCCAGTTTCAGAAATGTAAATGTTCACGATGAAAATTTAGCAATTGGCTCTCAGTACACTCTTGACAGTAATTCATGTTACATTCCCCTTCCCCCAGTAAAAATATAAGCTCTTTGAAGGAATGGACTATTTCTTTGTTTCTCTCCCCTCCCAAGTCCTCAGAGCCTAGTATAGTGCTTTATGTATGTAGTAGGCATTTAATAAAAATTAATTGAATTGAATGCTATGAGAGAGATTTTTTTTTGTCTGGGTGGGAAGCATTATAAATGACTTTTCAGCTCCCTTGTAGCTAAATCTCTGTTTGGTTCAAGTGCCATGTTCTACACATATGCCCTTCATGCAGTATAGTTCTTCCAAATCCTAAAAACTGGGGTCTTTACATATCCCCAAGGATGTGAATAATTTTCTCTGAATGGAAGCGCACTAGTCTAATCCAAAAGAGGCTTGTGAATACAAGCCAAAGTGATGTACTTTTAGCTTCTTCCAACATCCAGATATTTTATGGGTTTTGCCTCTGACAAAGCCAGAATCATCGAAGCCAAACATCTTTGGCTTTTGCATTTTCATATCATGAATTTAATAACTCAGCCAACAAAAAGTCCCTTTGGGTTAGCTTTGAACCTGGGAGAACCTCTCAAAGTTACTTTCACCTGTTCATTTCATATGATTCAATGGAAGTCCACAAATGTCCCAAGGTCAAAGATAGAGGTTCATTGCTGGCTTACACCTAGTAGATTCCATTCTATGAACAAGTGGTATCTTTGAATCAGATGTGGACTAATGTACCCTGTATTCATGCATGCACCTGGACATTTTGGCACTCCATTCAGTGGCAGAAACTAAAGAATATAAAGGATCTTTTTTTCTCCTGATGGATTATGTCTATTAGATACACTAATATAACCAATATAAACTCTTGGTTCTCTATTCTCCGAAACCTTCTTCCTTCATGAAAAAAAATTCACTTTCACGTATTAGTGGTACAAATTGTCTCAACCTGCAATTCTTCTGGCCTCTGATGACTGCTTGGTGGTGGCTATCGTAGTGGTTTTCTTCCCCAAATTTTGGAAATAGACATATAACCTGAATATGAGTCTCTTAGAGACCAAAGCAACTTGGGGAGGGGAGGTATCAGAACTTGTCAGAAGTTATCCTTGTCTCAGGTACACGTAGAAGATTCTTTTTTTTTTGTTTTTTTTTGTTTTTGTTTTTTTAGAGTTAGAAAAAGTCTTAGAGAGCCAGCACTATTCTTTTATTTTAAAGTAAAGGAAGCAGAGGCCAGGAGAAGGAAATGACTATTCCCAAACCAAGTAGCTAGCAAGTAGAAGTCATGTAACTTGAGTAATGGATTTAGAGTCAGACTGAATGTTAGACTCCTACTTCTGTCGCTTATTCCCTATGTGATGTTGGGCACATCATTTAATTTCTCCAGACCTCAGTATTCTCATCTATAAATAGAATTGGGCTAGGTGACCTCAAAGGTCCCTTGCAGCTCCAAATCTGTAATCCTAATATACTGTAAAATCAAGTAGGTGGCATAAAGGATAGAATGCTGGGTCTAGAGCAGTGGTTCCCAAACTTTTTTGGCCTACCGCCCCCTTTCCAGAAAAAAATATTACTTAGTGCCCCTGGAAATTAATTTTTAAAAAATTTTAATAGCAATTAATAGGAAAGATAAATGCACCTGTGGCCATCACCGCTTTTCCGGATCTCTGCAGCACCCACCAGGGGGCAGTGGCCCTACTTTGGGAATCACTGGTCTAGAGTTAGGAAGACTTGAATTCAAATGCCTACTCAGACACTAGTTAGTTAAGTGACCCTGAGTACTGTGCTAGGTACTAAGGATACAAAGACAAAAACAGTGCTTGCCCTAAATAGATCTCATGCTCTATTTGAGTAAAAAAAAAAATACCGTATCCAAGATCAGGTGGAAAACTCTCAGAAATATACATTTTCATTCACAAAAGGAAGAACTCTAGTAATATGCCTTTGTTTAAAATTTGTTTTAAATTTCATTAACAAAAGTCTAAGAAATGGTATGTGTGCAGTTCAAGACAATGTGAGGAAGATCTCTAGAATGTTGGGTAGTCTTTTGTGCTATGGTTCCTGGAGGAAATGGGCAAGAGTCACAAAGAAGGAAGGCAGGTAAGGGTTGGGATCTACAGTTGAAGGAATAACCACATTAAGGAGATCATGAAGCATTTGAAGCACTGGAGTAAAATTACTGAGGTCAATGTATTGTATTGAATTGCAACTCTTGAGGGGTTTTAGATAAAGATACAGAGCTTTTCAGTGCTGGTTCCCCATGGGGAGAGATGAGCAAAAAACAGAAACTAGAATTTGGCTAATGGTTGAAAATGATGACTTTCTGCTCATACAGTAGATTCCCATCTGCATTGCAGACTGAAAGGGACCCTGAAAACTTGGTTAAGTGTGACTCAAAGTTAATCTAATTAATGCCTGGAGAAGCAACATAGCCAAAGATTCCGTTTAATTTAAAGGCAGTCTCATAGCCTTTCACATAGGCAAACAAATCAGAATTCCAACCAGACAAAAAAATACAAAGCAGGTTTTTGTGATGGGGAAGGTGATTTTTTCTTAAACCACAAAAAGCTATTTTGCAATCACAATAAGGTATGGGGTGAAGGCTATAAAAGCTATGAAGTCATATTTAGATTGACTAAGAGGTTATGATTTCCAAGCAGAGAGAGTAATGTTTCCCAAAATAGTACAGCTGATCTAGTGGCAAAGAATATGTCTTTATGAAACACAAAATTTATAGAAACACACACATATGTGCATGCACATATGTATGTATACAGAAATGCTAAAAAAAGTGTTATGAACTAGTGAAAATAGCAATGGGTGCTGGAGTTTGCATCGCTCCATAAATGCTATAATTCAGACACACACCATTAAAAGATTCATTGATAAATCATTGGAACTTCTAACTTACTTTTGATTTATTTTGACACAGACTACGGTTGTGACTCCAGGGAAATGTTTTGAACCAGCAATTGCATCGAAGAGTGACAGCTAATCTGCTCCATTTTTGAACTTTGAGAGTTATGTTTTGGATTAAAGCAGACTTATAGGGAAAATATTCCTTTTAGAGATTTCACAACAAAGCTCAGAGTGAGTAATAAAGAGAGTATTCAAAAAAATTGTCTTCCTATTTTGCATCAAAATATGATTATACATTTTAGAGAAAAAGACACTTAAATTTCTTCTAAATAATACTTCTTTATCACTGCTGAAAACCTATAAAATACATATTTTGTCTTTTAATGAATTTAGACTAATAGATCCAGGTTTTTAATTGAAAATTGATTTTAAAGGCTAACCAATCTAATTTATTAATTGTACATTTTAGGACCCAGATGGAGAAACAGACTGACTCAGTGTCTTGTGTGATTCATACATTTCCAGCAACAATACAAGATTCTTGAAAAACTGTTTTAGGAGAGGCATCATGTTTAAGAATTAAAGTGATAGTGTTACTGTTTTCTGACCTGATGCCACAAAGATGGCCACATATGGGATATTGTGGTTAGGTCTAAGAACCATAATTTAGGAAAGGATATTGATAAATTAGAGAGATTCCAGAGTAGGGTGGCCAGGATAGTTTAAGAGCCTTGAGATCAGACTATACAGACACAGAAAACTGGGGATATTTAACCTGGAAAAGTAAAATTTAGGGAAGACATAAGAGTTTCCTTTTTCCTGAAGGGTTGTCACATGGAAGAAGGATTAGATTTGCTTTGCTTTGTTCTAGAGGGCAGACCTAGGAACAAAGCATAGAAATTACAGATTGGTATATTTACACTGGATTGAAGGACATACTTTCTAACAATTAAAGTTTGTCAGATGTAGAAAATGATTGCCTTGGGAAATAAGTGCATTCCTCTTCATTAGTGCAAGATAGACTCCTGGATGTGTAGTCAGGAAGACCTGAATTCAAATCTAGCCTCAAATATTTAGTAGCTGTGTGATCATGTGCAAATAATTCAACTTTCCTGGGCACCTTTTTTCCATCTATAAAATGGGGGGGAATAGCAGTACCTAATTCACAGAGTTGTGAGGATAAAATGAGGTAATATTTATAAAGTGTTTTGGAAAACTTAAAGTGCTATATTAATGTTAGTTGTTTAGTCATTTTTCAGTCATGTCCAACTCCTTGTGATGCCATTTGGAGTTTTCTTGGCAAAGATTCCAGACTGGTTTGCCATTTTTTTCTCCAGCTCATTTTATAGATGAGTAAACTAAGGACAACAGATTTAAGTGACTTGCTCAGGGTTAAAAAGTTAGTAAGTGTCTGAGGCTAGGTTTGAACTCCGGTATTACTGACTCCAGGCCTGGAGCTCTATCCACTGAACCACCTAGCTGCTCCATAAAAATATTAACTATTATTGATATCATAGCTTTTTCTCAATCTTCAGATCGAACTTTCCTTTGTGACAAGCAAAAACAATTTAGCACAAACTTCCAGAATGCTAATCCTTTCTGACATGGTAAAGACTATTTTGTTCTGGTGGTCCCTAGAGAAGACATTATTTATTTTTTATTCTCTTCACCCTTCACTGACTTTTCACTCATTCGAAGTTCAACTTCCTTGATCTTTTTATTTAGAGTTGTAGTCATTTATATTGTTGTGTTAATTCTGCTTATTTTATACTTCATTAAATCATATTCTTTTCATCTCTCTTAATAT
Organism: Gracilinanus agilis; assembly: GCF_016433145.1. Taxonomy (NCBI): domain Eukaryota; kingdom Metazoa; phylum Chordata; class Mammalia; order Didelphimorphia; family Didelphidae; genus Gracilinanus; species Gracilinanus agilis. Next base: position 110,152,453 of record NC_058130.1, read on the forward strand.
CCATTCTTAGCACATGATTATGTGCATTAAACACATAAACAACATTTTTTTTTAAAGAGATCTACCCCTATCAATGAGCACTTATTTTGTCTTTAGCTCTTTGCTCCTGTAAAAAGTGCCATTAGGAATATTCTGGTACATGCTGGACCTTTGTTTCTGTCTTTGACTTTCTTGAGGCATATGCCCAGTAGTGAGATCACTGGGTCAAAGAGGATGGATGACTTAATTACTTTCTTGCATAATCCCCAAATGAAATCCAGAACAATTAGATCATTTCACAGCTTCATCTTTAGGGCATTAATGCACATAATTTGGAGAAGGTTCTTCAACATTGATAGTCTCACCTATTGTCATATTTCTCAATTTGAATGGTAAATTAAAGTGTGATGCAGTTTTATAATTGTTTTAATACGTGTTTCTTCTAGAAAATTGGTTATAATTTGGGAATATCTCTTGGTGTTCTTTATAAAAGCTATATAAATGGTGGTGGTGTTTGTTCAATTTCCTGATTTCCTGATATTTTGGATATTAGAGTTTTTTTTAAATTTAAACATTTATTAATATTCATTTTTAACATGGTTACATGATTCTGGATATTAGAGTTTTATCAGTGATATATGATGGAAATGTTTTCCTTGCTTTGATGTTTCTTTTTCAACTCTAGCTTCATAGATAATATTTGTGATAAAAATATTTTATTTGATGTAGTCAGAATTGTTTATTTTACCTTTTACAATCTCTTCTGTCTCTTGTACAGTTAAGAATTCTCTCACTAGTAACAGTTGTAAAAACTATTTGACCTTATTTTTTTCTGGTGTGGACTTTTAATTTAAAAAAATCAGATTGCAAATATATTTTAAGTTCATTGTGGTATATATAAAATAGGCTATTGGTCTAAACCTAATTTCTGCCAACTTGCTTTCCAGTTTTTGCTACAGTTCTTATGAAAGAAATATAATACTTCCCTGGTAATTTATGTTCTTGGCTTTATCAGATACTAGACTAGTGTTGTTTTTTTTTTTTTTGATTGAATCGTTTCTTGCTTATCTAGTACATTCTACTTACTGATCTCCTTTAGTTGTTCTTTTTTAAAAAACAAATAATAAATAGTTTTGGTGACTACTGCTTTGTAGTACAGTTTAAAAATTGGTGTTGCTATGACCTTTTCTTCATCTTTTTTCTCTCACTTTTTTTTTTTTTTTAAAGATTCAAGAGCTATTCTTCTGGATGATTTTTGTTGTTGTTATTGTTCAGTGGTTAAAAGCCTCTCTTTGCTACTTTGATTGGTAGGGCACTTGTAAATTAATTTAGTTGGTATTGTCCTTTTCCATTATGTTAAGGAAGCACAGAAATTAATATTTCTTTAATCACTTAATTCTCTCTTTATTTCAGCAAAGAGGTTTTTGTATTAGTGTTCCTAGAAATTGTGTTGGTAGGTTTGTATCCAGCAATTGGATGTATTTTGAAGTAGTTATTTTTGAGTGCAATTTCCTTTTCTGCTTTTGTGATAAATGAATTGAAATCTTGATGTTTTGAAGATTTTTACAACTCATCTTCTTCCTGAAATTAATAAATTATTAATTGCTTTTTAAATGAGCTTGGATTTTCTACATACACCATCATGTCATCTATAAACTCAGCAGGTTTTGTCTCTTCTTTGCCAATGTTCATTGCTTTAATTCTATTTTCCTATCTTGCTATGGCTGGCACTTCTTTTGCTATGTCAACAACTGTGGAGAGAGGATAACCTTACACATCCATGTTTGTAACTGAAAAGCTTCTAAAATTTTTTCTGTGGTAAATAATAGTCTCAAACATGATTAATTATATTAAATCCTGCCATGCCTATTTTTTTAGGATTTAAAATCTAAATGAATACTGTAGTTTACCAAATATTTTTCCTGCATTAATTGAAATGTTCATGTATTTTTGTTACTTTTGTTTATATGAGTATGTTTCCTTACTACTGAAATTGCATTCTTGGTATAAATCTAACTTGATAACAGTGAATCTTTTTCTAGATATAGCTTTGTTGTTTATATTTATTTAAAATTGTTACACCAAAATTCATTATTGATGTTGCTCTATACTTTTCTTTCTCTGCTTTATCTATTTACACTCATGGCAATACAGCTATTGGAGTTAGAGGCCACATTTAAACTTGGGTTTTCACTGACTCCAAATGGAGCTGCCCTTTGCACTTTACCACATTGCCTCCAATTTAGCTCATTGAAAGTTTCAGGAAATCTAAGCAGAAACTAGTTTAAATGCTTGAGAATTTATTTTCATATTAAGTGATCCTGGGGCTTCTAAGAGACTATAATATGCCATGGTTTTAGGCAGCGAAATATTTAATAATGGTAACCTTATTATCAAGGAAATCTCCTGGAGTGTGAGAAGAGGACAGGATAAGATTGAATTACCACTATTTGTTTAATGACCTTAACAAAGGAAGTGATAATCACACTGTAGCTTGGACTAAACCCACAAACCAAGTGCTTGTTGTGTAAAGTTCTGTGCCTTGCATTTTATGAGAGGCATTGATGAGCTGGAGGATATCCAGAGGAGAGATTGCATCCAGACTTGCAAAGAGGTAAAGAATCACTGCAAGAACTGGGGATCACTTATCAACAGAAAAGAAGATTTAGAACAAGAATGGCACAGTAGCTTGTCTCTAGATGTGAAAATTATAGTTATTTGAAGAGGAAAGAGTGGGTAAAAGTTATGAGGAGGTAGGTTTAAAAGGGCTATCCAAAAATGGAATGGATTGACCACACAGTAGAGAGATCCTTCCCCCTGGAAGGGTTCAAGCAAAGGCTGGATAAAACACCTCTCAATTATATTGTGGACAAAATTCCTAATCTAGGTGGGAGGTTGAACGAAATGACCTCTAAAGTCCTCACTCTAGCATTCCGCTATTCTGTGTCTATACGAAAATGTTAACAAGCCCACTCATAGTGATTTAACTGCAAATTTATCCAAGAACAGAGAAAAAGAACTGTTGAATTCTGAGTTCTTTGCTTGTCTTGAAAGTAAGGTTATCAGCAGAGTCTGGAAACCACATTGCAAAAGGCAGAAAGCAATAATAAGCAGATGTTCTTGGATGCTCAACATAATACTTTACTTTTTTTAATTTAAAAATTTTATTTTATTTTGAATATTTTCCCATAGTTACATATTTCATGTTCTTTCCCTCTTCCCCAAACCCTCCTCCCCCACCACCCCTATAGCCGACTCACAATTCCACTGGGTTTTAGATGTATTATTGATTAAGACCTAATTCCATATTACTGATAGTTGGACTAGAGTTATTGTTTAGTGTCTGCATCCCTAATAATATCCCTATCAGCCCATATGTTCAAGCAGTTGCTTTTCTTCTGTGTTGCACTCCTTAGGTTCTTCCTCTGAATGTGGGCTGCATTCTTTTCCATAAATCCCTCAGAATTATCCTGGGTCATTGCATTGCTGCTAGTACAGAAGTCCTTTACATTCGATTTTTTACCACAGTGTGTCAGTCTCTGTGTACAATGTTATCCTGGTTCTGCTCCTATCACTCTGCATCAATTCCTGGAAGTCATTCCAGTTCACATGGAATTCCTCCAGTTCATTATTCCTTTGGGCACAATAGTATTCCATCACCAACAGATACCACAATTTGTTCAGCCATTCCCCAATTGAAGGACATTCTCTCATTTTCCAATTTTTTGCCACCACAAAGAGTGTGGCTATAAATATTTTTGTACAAGTCTTTTTCCTTATTATCTCTTTGGGGTACAAACCCATCAGTGGTATGGTTAGATCAAAAGGCAGATAGTCTTTTATAGCCTTTTGGGCATAGTTCCAAATTGCTATCCAGAATGGCTGAATCAGTTCACAACTCCATCAGCAATGCATTAATGTCCCAATTTTGCCACATCCCCTCCAACATTCCCCACTTTCCTTTGCTGTCATGTTAGCTAATCTGCTAATCTTACTTTCTTAATACATTTAGCCAGTTAGTTATTAGTTTAATCATAGAGGTATTCGGATTGTAAGTACCATCTTACAGAGACGAACTGTACAAATTCACAATTAGGAATCATGATTGATAAACCTTTTTCAAGGTCAGCTTATCCAGACATACTTCAGTTATTCATGATGATAGCCTTAGGGTTAAATTACTGGTTGGTGACAGCCAGTGGGCTAAAATCTCACAAATATGGCCCCTTTTGGGGTTCGTCTTTTGTTTATAAGTAGATTAGTATAGCCCAGACCCAAGTATCACCACTGACCTTGTGTATTGTGTTTCTGTTCCTGGGTCTCTCAGTCTAATATATGCTGAAAGTATAGTGGTCACTCATGGCTGGATCCCATATCTAAGCAGGACTGGAACTCTAGTATGTTCCATGTCTGACCTAGGCCAGTTCACCGCTCCTTAACAGTCTCATGCTCCCAAAAGTCTACCATATTAGTGAAAGGCAGTGCAGATAGCTGACTAGCCTGGACACCTTTGCAGCTCAAAACTCCTTAGCACAAGCAGTCCACTAAGTGATACCACTACTCCCTGGTAGTAAGGATTATAAGTGTGTGCCCATGTGCTCTGATGGATTCTGTTTCACCTGAGAGTGGCCCAAATCCAGTAGATGTTCCTAATGATGGTTTCTGCATTCACATTTTCTGACGAAATAAACATATTTGGGAAAGATATGGAAACACAGAGATTTAATTATCTTATGTGCATTATGATCTTTGCATAGGTATAATAGATCGGATGGAGTGATCCAACAACATGATTTTATTCCTTTTATGTTTCTGTGATTTTGACTTCAAGTTCCCATAGTTGCAAGCCACAATGATTTTGCTCATAGTCTCCAGCAGAAAAGTACAGCCATGTTGAAGGTCTGTTCCTTCCTCGCTTATTACATAACAGAGAGAATCCATGCTGAAGACTTTCATCTATTTCACAATGAGAACTATGAATTTTAGTCAGGTTTTTTTGTTGTTTTGCTTTGAGGTTGTCCTTTTTTCAGACACAGATTCCTCCTTCCTTTTCTTTTCTGTTCAACTTGAAAGCTGTTCTTTTGAATGCATACAAAATTGTCACTGTGAAATTAAGAGTCATGCCAAACTGGCCTCAAGGTTCATAGTGAAATAAGAAGCTACCGTACTTTTTGTGCCAAATTCCCTCAAATGTTTGAAGTTCTCTTGGAAACTTGGACTCCATGCCTTTTTGGGGACTGAACTGAAGATTTTGAGGGGGAGGGAGTGGGAATTGGGGGAGGAAGGCAGTATTTCTCAATTGGTTAGTAATTTTAGTATATAGGGCTAATAAGGCCAATTTTGTGGGTTTGATACCCATATGGTCCCAGTAATTTCAAGAGAAAAAAAAAGAAAACAACACAACAGAACTCCATTCCTTGGCTTCAGGTTGTGCCCTTAAACCCAGCCAACCATTCCGGAAATATGTGCAGCTGGTCCCAAACAGAGCCAACCCCAAGCAAAATAGTGGGAAAAGGGGCTTTCTGTTCATCTTCTTTTGCTCCCCTACTTCTCTTTATAGTTTTCTCTTCCCTACTCCTGACCTGTATGATGTGTCACCCTGAAGATCTCAGTTCTTGGCTAGCTGTTAACTAATCTTCAAAAGGCAGTTTGTTTACCAAATTAATTTGCCTGTGAAATATTTTGGGACATGAAATGGAAGGAGGGGTTTCATAAACATTTATAAGAATGGAATACTCCTAAGGGAAAAAGGAGATTGGGAAAATTCTGACTCAAAATAGATGATATTAAGCTTATATTCAGGGGGCAGCTGGGTGGCTCAGTGGATTGAGTGTCAATCTTAGAGACAGGAGGTCCTGGGTTCAAATTTGACCTCAGATTCTTCCTAGCTGTGTGACCCTGGGCAAGTCACTTAATCTCTGTTGTGTAGTCCTTACCACTCTACTGCCTTGGAATCAATATATAGTGTTGATTCTTAGACAGAAGATAAGGGGTTTTTTTGTTATAAAACAAAGTTTATTTTGCAATACTTTATCATAATGAATTGCATCTCTTTGGTAAAAATAAACTTTATAAACATTTTAATTAACAGAGATTAGATACAAAAACTAAACATTTGTGAATTGTTTTTAAAATGAGCAAAAGACTTGGAACTGAAAATAGGTTCACTCTTAACTGGTCATCTACTCACAGAGTTATTCTACAGTCTAGGACATTCCTTATGCTACATTAGAAAACAGGATTAAGGGATAGCGTAACTCAAATTGCTTTTCTATATTTTCACTTTAAATAAATAATAATTAAAATGACTTAGCAAGATAAGGGTTTTTAAAAAGCCTATATTGAAGCCAAAATTATACATATATGCAAATATATATAAAATATGCATAATAATTCTCAATTTGATATTTTAAAAAGGAAACTGATACTAATATCATATTGTCCTCACTACAATGTAAGCTTCTTTAAGGCAGGAAATAGTTCTTTCCATATAGTAGGTAGTGTGACATAGTGGAAAATTCACTCTAAAGAAAGAGTACCTGGGTGCAAGTTTTACCTCTGAAGCTTTGCCTCTGATTCTTAATAGCTGAGTGACCTTTGCCAAATCATTTACTCACCTCTCAGGTCTCAGTTTGGACTAGATGGTGTCTAAGGTCCCTTCCACTTCTATATCTATGGTCCTATGGTCTTAGGTATTTAATACATGCTTAGTGAAGTGAATCAAAATGTTCTTAGAGAATTCCTATCTATAATACACAGAACCATTAGAGTTCAATGAATATGACTTGAAGAATATAGCTATTAGTTGTTCACTAATATTTTGAATGGGGGATTCATTTTGATAAGATAAAAAACTTAAAACCCTTTAAAAACCAAAAGAATGAATCTCAAGTGCTAAGACTTCAGAAACAACTTACATGTAGGAAAGGAGCTATTTATCTGCCTTTAAACAAAGTGAACCCGTACCCATTTAATTACATTTATTTCATTTCATACTGAGATTTAGGATTAAAATGTTATTTGTTTTCCTATTTTTTTCCCATAAAAGAAAAGTGAAAGCAACAACCAATACTTTTGGAAGTGATTTCCTCTTTCCCTTTAGTGCAATGTCAACTTCTTTCATGCTCAGATATTATTCGGTGCTGAAAAGATGTCAAACAGACTGAAGTCTGAGAACACCTGAAGTGGTTGATGGTTTCTCCACATTCAAACTAACAGTTAAGTTGATGGAGTGTTTCCTCTACCGGAGGTAGCATGGTGTAATGGCTTAGAGGGCTGGGCTTAGAATCAGGAAGTTGTTCAATTGTTGTTCATTCGTTTTTCAATTCTGTCTGACTCTTTGAATCCCCATTTAGGATTTTCTTAGGAAAGATAATACAGTGGATTGTGATTTCCTTCCCAAATCATGTTACAGATGAGGAAACTGAGGCAGACAGGGTTAAGTGACTTGCCTAGAGTCACATAGCTAGTAAGTTTCTGAGGCTAGATTTGAATTTAGGAAGATAATTCTTCCTGATTCCAGGGCCGGTGTTCTATCTGCTGTGCCGGCTAGTTGCCCAGAATCATGAAGACAAATTGTGTTCAAATATGTCTGTGTGACCATTGTAACATGGAAATGGCAGGGTAGAATTCCTGCAAGATTCAGGGTCAAGCCTCACCCAGAATTCCAGGGGACAAGCCACTTAAATTTTTGAGCCTCAATTTACTCAGCTGCAAAAATGGTGTAATAACTACAATACAAGCCCTATACTTTCACTGTAAGGCAAGTGTTACTAATTGTTAAAGTGCCATTCAAGTAAGAACTTTTTGTTATTATACTCATTGCTTTTTTTAAAAAAAAAAAAACCCTTACCTTCTGTCTTGGAGTCAATACTGTGTATTGGCTCAAACGCAGAAGAGCTGTAAGGGCTAGGCAATGGGGGTCAAGTGACTTGCCCAGGGTCACACAGCTGGGAAGTGTCTGAGGCCAGATTTGAACCTAGGACCTCTCGTCTCTAGGCCTGGCTCTCAATCCACTGAGCTACCCAGCTGTCCCCTCATTGCTTTTTAATAATAGTACTTATCATATATATTTGTCAATATGTTTTGTCCCACCCCCTTACTCTCTTATTGGACTGTGAGTTCTGTAAGTTTCAATCATGTTCAACTCTTCATGACCCTATTTAGGGTTTTCTTGGCAAAGTTACTGAAGTTGTTTACCATTTGCTTCTCTGGCTATTTTGACAGATGAGGAAACTGAGGCAAACAGGGTTAAGTGCCTTGCCCAGGGTCATACACTTAGTAGGTATTCAAGGCCACATTTTAACTGAGGTTTTCCTGACTCCAGGTCCAGTTCTCCATTCACTGCACCACCTAGCTACCCTTAAGAGAGGGGTTGTGGAGAAAGATAGAATGAAAGAAGAATGGGAAGGTAGGCTGGAGATAGATTGTGGAGTGAGTCCTTAAGTGCCAGGCTAAGAGGTTGGTATTCCATCCATCTGGCATTATCTTGAGTACATGTTGAATTAGTCCATTTGGATATGAGTAGAAACTGTCAAATGAATTTATAAAGGCAATGAATGTATTTTGGAGTCAGTGGATGGAATTGTGTCATTGTGGAAGGAATACTTAAGTGACACAGTATATATGAAGGAAAGTGAAACAGTTTATAAATATTATATATGTATATTTATATTATTTATAAACTGTTTCACTTTCATTCATATATATATGAATGGAAGCTTCTGAAGATTTTTCAACAATTTTATAAGGGGTGTTAGGGTACGCTGACATGGTTAGAACTATGCATTAAGAAGACGGTGTAGATCTCTGTTTATAGTTCATCTTTGTATCATCCACACAACCGTGCCCATAGCAGACTTAAAATGTTTATTGACTAGAGGTTTCTTCCCTTTTTTTGGTCACGGACTCCCAACCCCTTCCTTCTCCCCTTCCTCATTGCAGACTGGTATAGCCTATGGACTTCTCAGAAAATTGTTTTTAAATGCATACAATAAAATACATAGGATTTTAAAGGTAGTCAATTACATTGAAATATAATTGAGGTATGTAAAAAACAAACACGTTTTTAACCTCTGCATCTATTTAGAGTATTAGAATTGGATTCCCTTATCCTCTAAATTCCACCTTTCTTTCCCACCAATGAGTTCAAATCTTGGCTCACGAGTGCCCCCTTTAGGTCTCTAGTTTTTGGTCTCATTACTCTTTTTGTGGCTTTTGAAATACCAGACACCTTCCAAGGGGGGAAAACACAGGTGTTTTTCTTGCCTTTCTCTTCTCCCATTCTCTCTTAATATCACACCTGTCTCTTAGATTGTCTAAAAGGTGTTTGAAATGAAGAAGGAAAATGGAATATGGGGGGGGGGAGGTAAGGAGGAGAAGAATGATTAAGTAAAAAGTTAGCAGTGTCACTTTAAAAATGGTTTTATAGTTAGTTCTCATCCTGTGGGCTAGCTCCAGGACAATCACTTTCCTTAGCTTTATCCTGCCTGAATTTTTTTTCTTCTTCTGAGTCTGGTCCTGTTATTACCTCAATAATTGAAATTACTGGGCTTGGAAGCCTTGAAATATCTCAGCTTTATGATTTTAGATTCAGACTTTGTAACTTTGGCTTCAGACTTGGTTTCCTTTGGATTAGATGTGATAGCTTCTGTGCCAGATTCAGTGGCCCTGGAGGCCTTGGTGTAAGACATAATGACCTTGGAGGCCAGATGTGGCGGCCTTGATGTCAGACTTGGTGATAGTTATTTTTTATCTTTATTTTTCAACCTCCACATGATCCATCTTGCTGTAAAATCATCATTTCCATTGTCATTGTCCTCATCAATATCATCTCATAATTTTGAAGGAACAAAATGTATATTTACCAAATATTATGGTATTGACCAGGATTATTCTTCATAAAGCTACTCTATAACCTTCTTTTCTAACCCTCATTGTAGGTCTGAGAATCTGACATGTTTTTTCTTTCTCCAGTCACCCCAGCACAATTGTTTCAGAAATTCTAAACCCTAACCGCAGCTCACTTCTCCAAAATCCCAGTGAGAAAGGATCTTTCCCATGTGGGATCCAAAGTACTTCTCTATAAATGATCTCTCTCATTCTTACCTTGAGACCCTTGTCTCTGTAGGCTGTATATTCCTTCATCTTCCTTCTTTAGTTCTCATGTGGTCAGTGCTCGGGAAACAATGTCCCAAATAGATTTTGTTCATGACTTTCCCATCTTTAGTGTTTGCCTAGCCACCTTTCCTACTTTTGCCATGTGGATTATAGTTTGATTAGCCTAGGTCCATGCCAAGTTTTTTTTTAAATTTGGAGTTAAATATTCCTCCCCAATGGCTACTTGTCACAGATTAACTCATTCTGCAGCATTGAACATGTAATCCCAAGTAAGGGCCACCTCTCTCCTACATCTCTTCCCTACCAATGAGTGAGCTAATTTGATAAAAACACCAGAGGGGCAATGGAGGCTCATATTTTTTCTTTTGTCCTTAGATAAAGATCTATCTACTTCCCTACCTTCAGGTTAGTAAATCATTTCCTCTGCTTAGAGACCTTCTGAATACCATATGTTTTTTATCAAAATTCCCAGTAAAAATTCATGGAGATGTTGCAATCTTTACATATTCTTCTTCCCTCTCTCTCACCTCAAATAATGGGCTGGGGCAATTTTCCAAAATTCTATTTCATTTCACAGTTACTTCAACACAATTCTTCAAGTGGTTTATGCCATTTACTTGCACTTAAGTGAGACAGTGGATAGTACTAGGCATAGAGTAGGAAAGCTTGAGTTCAAGTCCTTCCTCAGATACTTTTTGGCTTATTGAACCTGGGATAATTTTTTTCTTTTTTCCGTCTAAATTTCTTCATCTGTAAAGTGAGGGCATTGTACCTTGATCATCTATTAAGTCCCCTTCAGCTCTCAAATCTATAATTCTACTCATTATATGCCGTTTTCCTTATCTTTTAAAACATATATACTCAAGATAGATTCAAGAACTATATGATCACAACTGCAAAACACTTTTCACACAAATAAAGTCTAATCTAAACACTTGGAAAAGCATCAATTGCTCAAGGGTAGGCTGAGCCAATATAATGTAAATGACAATTCTATCTAAATTAATTTAATTATTTAGTGCCATAACAACCAAATTACCCAACAATTATTTCTAGAAAAATAATAATCAAATTCATCTGGAAGAACAAAAAGCCAACAAATCAGAGGAGTATGGAATAGTTTACCTGATAGACCTATGGATAAGGGAAGAATTTATGTACAAACAAGATATAGAGAACATCATGAGATTCAAATAGATACCTGACTATATTAAATTAAGACAATTTTGCACATACAATACCAATGCAACCAAGATTGGGGGGGAACAACAAACTGGGGAAAATTTATAGCAAGTGTCTCTGACAAAGGTCTCTTTTTTCAAATATGTAGAAAACTGAGTCAAACTGCTAAGTAGACAAAACATCCTCCAAATTGACAAATGTTCAAAGGATATGAACAGGCAATTCTCAGATGAAGAAATTAAAACTATCTTTAGTCATATGAAAAAGTGCTCCACACTACTATTAATTAGAGAAATGCAAATTAAAACAACTCTCAGGTGCCACCTCACATATTGTTTAATACGACAAAAAAGTAAAACAATAAATGTTGGAGGGGATGAGGAAAAACTGGAACACTAATACAGTTAGTGAATCTGTGAACTAATAAAATTATTCTGGAGAACAATTTGGAACCATGTCTAAAGGCCATGAAACTATGCATACCCTTTGACCCAGCAATACCACTACCAGGTCTGTATCCTAAAGAGATTAAAGATTTGGGGAATGGACTACTTGTACAAAAATATTTATAGCAGTTCTTTTTGTGGCAGGAAAGAAGTGGAAACTAAAGGGATGTCTATCAATTGGGGAATTGCTGAAGAAGTTGTGGCATATGAATGTAATGAAATATTGTTATTCCATAAGCAATGACAGACAAGAAGACCATCCACACACATATGTACACACAACTGGGAAAGACTTATATGAAGTGATACAAAGTAAAGTGAACAGAACCAGGAGATCTTTGTATACATTTATGACAATAAGGTATGATGATCAACTGTGAATAACAACTATTATCAGCAATGCAAGGATACAGGACAACTCCAAGGGAATTATGACAAAAATAGTTATCTACTGCTACAGAAGGAATCAAATGAATATTTAAACATTATTTTTATTTCCTCCATGAATTTTTCTCTAGTGTAAGTGATATGTCTTATTTCACATTATGATGAAGCTGAAAATATACATTGTGTGATAACATATGTAACATCCATATTATATTACTGGCCAACTTGAGGAGGGAAGATGAGATGCAGAGAGAACACAGATGACAAAATGTTAGAAAAGGATTATTGAAAACTATTGACATGTAATCTAGAAAAAAATATAAATTTAAAAAATATATATATTCTACTGCCTCAAAGGGATACTTATTTCTTAGACAGTATTGGTTATTCATTGGTTATTAAAAGTTCAGTAAATATCTGTCCATGAGTTTGAGAATGATGGTCATATCACTAAAGACCTATGTACAGAGATACGCAGAAGATGTCTTCTATAAATTCTTCTCAAATAGAACACCAAGGAGGTGACACTTTAGAAAATGGCCAGGGGGGCATTGGTTCTCCTCATTTATGGGGCAAAGTGCCATATCAGAATGTCTGGAGAAAAATTATTGAATGTGGTTAGCCACAGATATTCTATTGGAGTCAGTTATGTACTGGCATGAATTTTCCTTGAAGTTGAAGCAATAAAGTACTATAAGGGAGGGAGACAGGATTTGGTATGAGGCAGGCAAGTCAAACCATCACCACTTTCTGTCAGGTCAAAATGAGATATCCCAGAACTCTCAATGTAGAAGTCCTGAGAAGACAGTATTCCTAGACCACCACATTTACTTCGTTTAAATACAATAACCATTCATTGGAGGGATAAATCACTATGGAGAAAAGTCTCAGTTTCCTGGCCACAACCCACATTAATTGTTGACCAACTGCTTTTGACAGACAGGTTGGTAAGGCCCGGAGCTCTGGGAATGGTCCTTCTTTTACACCTACATTAGCACCTCGCATCCTAGGAAGCAATCCTTATGGACATATGTACTGGGAACTGCTTCTGCAAGTGCTTCATCCGGAGGTAATAAATATCTAAATAAAATTGCTTACCATCCAAGTCCTTGGCATTGTCAAATTGTTCAAAATAAGAAACAGATATAATTTTTATCAGTGAAATGATAGTAAAGAATATATATTACTATCTTTTTTTGCCACTAACCCATGGGGATTATGGGACTTTACCATCTGAGACTCAGTTTAAACTTTATGTGTTAACTCCCTCTTTAAAATGAGACGTTCTTGAGAGCTGAAGCTGCCTCTGCATTTCTGCTTGTATGTCTAGTAGCTTAGTTTGGTGTTTTCATATACTAAGCAACTAATTTCTCATTCAAAGCAAATAAAATCCCACTACTGATTCTTAGAGTAATGTTTTTTAAAGTGTACTCTATTGGAATTCTTCCTTGAAGATAGAAAAACTATCTTTCTAGGAAATGTACCCCAGATCTTTCATTTCTGTATTGGTTTATTAAAATTAGTCTTATTTTAGTAAGCATATCCCTTGAATGAGCCTTTAAACGTCAGTGTTTTAAGGTTCTAAAAAATGAGACAATGAATTTCTTTTCAATAATTGAGGCTTCATGGTTCAACAGGGTCAGAGGAAGTATTTGTATGGAAGACCAAAACATGACTAGATCTTTCCCAATGTTCAAATCTCATCAATGTGATAACAGATATTTCTTTTTAAAAGCCAGAGCTCTCAACGTCAGCTGAACAAGCAGTTTTAAAGATATTTAGGGTAAATTAAAATGGGTGTTTTTTCTGTAAGCTTTCCTTGTTAGTTCTATTCCTTTGTAGACACAAGAAATACTTTCCCAAAGAAGTGCTTTTCCAAAAAGAAATGGGGCCAAACAAAGCTTTGCAGAGCCATGAAGTCAATGGGCAAGCAGGGACACCCACATGGCTGCATGAGACTCTACAAAAGAGGTTCCTCATACAATCTTACAATCTCTTATTTCTAGACATTACAGTTATTTTTTTCAGTTTTAGTTGCTTCTAGAGATAATATTTAAACTAATTAGTCTCATAACACTTTTAAACTAAATTTTTTTCACCTTAATTTTTTCCACAGGGCAACATACATAGACACACAATCTTTTCTCCTTTCCATGAAGAGTATATCTAACCTTTTGCTTCATTCTTAGTTTTGCTTTTGCTAAGTCAGGCCACACAGGGTTTTCTAATGACCACTCTGTAATATCAATCCAGGAATGTTAAATGTGGGTGTTCCTTGGGAAATATAGTAGTTTGTTTATTTCGATATACATTTTTAAATGCCTACTATGTGCCAGACTCAGGGATATGAAGACAAAAATGGGATATCCTTCTTCTTAAGGAACTTGTATTCTACTAGAAATCTACCATTGTCATTTATTGTGTGCACCAGTGTTATCATCAAGGAATTTTCATAAGCCTAAAGGAGGGAAACAGCTTGGCCACTTGGGAAATGGATAACTTTGTCGGGAAAAAGAGGAAGAGCTGGAATTACAACGAAGCTAACAAAATGAATTAATGGGCAAAAGATCAATTTTAGATGTTTGGACTAGTGATGCTGAAAAAGTTAGGATAAAGCAGCAGATTTGGTGACTGACTCATGTGCCACAGTAGCAGAGTTGAGCAAGTTCTGAATATAGAAATAGGAAGCTAGAAGCATCTGAAATGTATAGAAGAAGACAGAACTCTAACCTGGTGAAAATAATAGAGTTCCATATAGCCTCTTAGAAAGAATACAAACATTTCAGCTCAGCATTTAAATTTCTTTGCAATCTGGCTCCCAACTACCTTTCTTATCTTATTTGATACATATTCCCCTCTGTGCACTTTAAAATACAGCAGAACTGGCCAATTTGTTATTCCTCAAATTCAACATTTCATCCCTTTACCATGTACTCCTCACCTTTGTCTCTTAGAATTGTTCAAGACTGAGTTAAAGTGCCATCTTCTTGAAATTTTCCTAATTTTTCCCATTTTTAGTGCTTTCAATTTCCTTAAAATGTCCTTTGCTTTTGTTTGTCTATACGTTTTATTCTCCTAAAAGAGTGAAAAGGAATAAAATATGTACAGAGATAAGTAAATAAAGGGGAATATATAAAAAAGGTTGGAGGGTAGCTAGTGGTTCAATAGATTGAGAGCTTGGTTTAGAGACGGGAAGTTCTGGTTCCAAATTTAATCTCAGACACTTCCTTTCTGTGTGAGCCTGGGCAATCCCCAGTACCTAGCCCTAACCTCTCTTCTGCCTTAGAACCAATACACAGTATTGATTCTAAGATGGAAGGTAAAGGAAAAAAATCCGCTAAGGATAAAATCCCTAATCATACTAATAGGCTACATAAAAACTATCAAAACTACAGATTCTATGCTTAATTTTCCATCTACGTAACATCTTTAAGAGATTCACTTATTCATGAATTGAGGACATTAAAACTTCTTTTGAAGTTGGACCATCATTAAGATCCATCATGGGAGCAATGAGATGGACTGAAGGATTAGTAAAGTACAAGTCATCTTTCAAAAGAAATATTCACCAGAATGAGTAAATCTTTACTATTCCCCAATTAACTGAAAGGATTTAGAGAATACATGAGGCTTCCTTTCCTTATTGCTAATTTTGAAAAAGTATTTAATTCCATAGGATCAACCATTGTCTTCGATGCTCTTTTAAAAAAATGTCTCCTACCCTCAAATAAAAATAATTCAAAATTAATTGAAATAAGTCACAACAGAAATAATGATGTTCAATATCTCTCTGGTCATAACCATGTAAGGTGGCATAAAATGGGATGATATATGCTTACCAAAGGTGACTGACACTACAATAGAGGAGATATATAGTGTAGAATCAAAGTTGAAGGGGGATTTCTCTGTGGATCATGATGTCTTTAAGATGCTCCTGATTGCAGATGACATTATGCTGGTTTCATCAATAATTTGGTCTGACTGTTCCCATAAGAAAGATCAAGTGGATGAAAATGTATTTTGCCTAGATTATGACAGGAGTCTTGAGGGACAACCTTTAGATACCAAGTTAGATGGAAAGGTGAATAGGAGAAGAAAATAGGATGAATTGCTTCTGATAATTTTGCAAGCATCCTTTATGGTCCTCAAACTTTCCCTGGAGGAAAATTCCATCTTCTAAGAAAAACTAGTATTGGTTGGCAGTATGACAAAGTAAGTAACAGCTGCCAAAGAATGGAAAATAAATATTATAGAAAAGACAATGAAGAAAGGGTCATGGTGAAAATGAATAGGATACAACATATTACTAAAGAGGATCTTCAAAGATGAGTGGGAGTAAAAACTATGAAGGAAATGAGTGATAGGAAGAGAAGGAGAACAGAGTATAGGGTGAGGGCAAAAGATGACAGGTGGACAACCTGAGTTCTCTACTTGTATCATGGATTCAGAAGAAGGTGAGACAAGTTTTTATTACCCTGGATAGATTTCTTGGGAAGAACTTTATTGGAGAAGATGGACAACAGTTGCTTAGAATGAATGGGTAAGGATGGGATGTGATCAGGGAAGGGACATACAAATCTAAGAGAACAACAGAATTCATACACATACACTCACGCACATATATTTAAGTATTATCTTAAATCCTGGCAAAATGACTTTCCTATGGAAAGCACTTAAATATTCTTTTTGAGTTGAAGTGTGGAAGGGAAATTGGAGATTATCTACTCTATATCCCTCATTTTATAAATGGGAAAGCTGATGTTCAAAGAAAAATGATTTAAGTTTGTCTAGTCTGTAATCAGTTGATTTGGGATTTATACTTAAGTGCTCCGACTATAATACATCGTATGTTAAACAATTAGCTTGGCAGTAGACTAAATTCAAAGGACAAAGGAAAGAGAAGAACCAGAGATAATTCAATAAGCATTTGTTAAGTGCCATCAATGTGCCAGGCATGGTGCTAAGCAGTGAGGGTGCAAAGAGGGCAAAAGGCAGTCCCTGACCTTAACGAATTCACAATCTAAAGAAAATGCCACTGAAGAGAAAAAGGGAAGTGGAGAAGTGGAGAAAGTTGAGAGAAAGAAAGATTTTTTCCTTCTTGAGGTTTTTGGTAGGTTTAGCCTTTTCCCCTTGCATTGCTTGCCATTCATTTTCAGACTTCATACATTTGATGATGGATAGTCTCACCTCACTATCCTTCCCACAAAAGTCCAATTCTATCTTCTCTTATGTTAGAGAGTTCACTTTTCACCTGTGGCTATCTCTGCCCTAAAGTAACTTGTGTTGTAACTTGTGGGATGTGTGGGAGTTACTGAGGTGGGGATATGACTAGCCCCAGCTCAATTCCAGTTCTCTTTCATTAAGGCAAGTAAGCTATATATGTTGGCTCTCTGTCCCAGTTCCCTCTGATCTTTAGTTCTTTTTTTTTTTTTAATCCTTACCTTCCAATCTTGGAGTCAATACTATGTATTAGCTCCCAGGCAGAAGAGTGGTAAGGGCTAGGCAATGGGTATTAAGTGACTTGTGCAGGGTCACACAGCTAGGAAGAGTCTAAGGCCAGATTCGAACCTAGGACCTCCCATCTCTAGGCCTGGCTCTCAATCCACTGAGCCACCCAGCTTCCCCCTTTAGTTCTTTTATTAATTTTTAAATTGGATTTCAAAATGGTGGGACTGTGCAGTAGACAATGGGGAAAAGGCAAAGAGAAGGTGTGTTTGGGCAAAAATTACAGCATGAGGGAAATTCCTGTGCGAATTCCAAAGTACCACACCTTGGGTCCCGTGTACACCCTGTAAAGAGGAAGATAGAGACTGGTAGGGCAAGAATGCTGAATGAGAACATTAGAGATTAGCATTCTCAATTGGTAATTTATAAGGCTGTTATTTTGTTCAATGGGTCTAATAATAGCATGTACTTCACAGGGTTATTGTGAGGATGAGATCTGAAAAGCATTTTGAAAAACCTTAAAATACAATAAAATGCTAGATATTGTCATTGTTGTCATTGTTATTATTATTGTTAGGGTCCTTGGTTTCTAGTCATGTGAAATATAGCTGTAATTTTTCTACCTTTGGTACATAATTCCTCTTTTGGAGTTTTTATTCAGGAGTTAATGGAGACTGTAGAAAATGTCTATTTCTTCATTTTATTGGTCATGCACCCCAGACCCTCCTCCATTATTCCTTATCCAACTCTAATATACAGTCCCAATCTACTATTCCATTAGGCAATGAGTTAACATCTCTTGTCTTTAATTATTTCGTCTTTAAAACCAGAAAGCTGGACTAGATTATCTCTTCCATCTTTAACATTGTATATTCCATGGCCTGATGGGATATCTGGATAGAGAACTACAGAAGATGTATGGTCTATTTATTACAAGAAATGTGGGTGAGTTAAGGGAGCTATAAGTAACAGGGACAGAAAGGATAGGGAGGAAAGGCAGTGAATAAAGAGTGAGGAAAGAATGACACTAGTTGAATCACTAATAGGAAATTCATTTAACCTATCTCATTTGCCTTACTATAAAATAGGGATAAAAATGACTACTGTATTTACTTCAGTGCAATGTTGTGAATAGCAAATAAGGCAATGCATGCAAAATATAAAGGTCAGTTATTATTACAGTTGAAAAAGGTGAATTTATCATCTGGCCTTTCTGAAAGGGATCAAAAAATCAACTTGATGTTTGAAATATTGCTGAAATTCTAGAGGCCTTTAAAATTTAGAACCTAGGTAACATGCTCAAAGTAGTCAGAAGACTTTTCATGACTTGTGTATTATATTTCTTAAGGCTACTGGAGACAGTTGGGCTTTTTGATTCAACTATTCAAGAAATATCTAGAGACAGTTAATTGCCATAATTATGCCTTTTTGTCTTTACAGATGTTTTTTTAAAAAAGCTTTGAGCTATGTAAGAGACAATCATTCCAGTTTAAAAGTTTTTAATGGGTGAAGGGAAGTGATAAAGGCATTTTTATTAATAAAAACTATAAAAGAACTACAGTCTTATTTTGTCTGTGATTTAAAGTAGAAATTACCTACAAAGAAACTAGACAAAAGCTTCAGAACCCTAAAGTTACTCTTAAGAAAAATTACTGTAAATTTTTATAATAGCCCATAAAATAGCCTTAATCTGACTGTATCATTTAATAATAATAATTATATCATTTAATTTCAAGGCAGAGCATGATCAAAAAGTGTTTTACCTCATTACTAGGTATTTCCATTAATCTCTTTGCATGAAATTAAGTTTGGAAAATTCCACTCCTTTGCATTTGCTTCCATGTGGAAGACACACACGACTTCAGGAAACATACAAGATGGTATTCATCGACAAGAATGATAAAGAGAATATTTATCTAAATGCCTAACTGCTAAGAGAAGGATGGATGTCTTTGACAAACATTCTGAAGGAAGAGAGTTTTTTTTAAAGATCTAATTTAGAAGAGTATGTTAGTAGAATGAGAAAAAGGAATTAGGGATGAAAGAGAGGTGGTAGATAGGAGGAATAGGGATGAGATAAACATTGGTACTAGTGTTATCTATGCCAATGAATATCACTCTGAAATATAGTTATAAAGGTGAATTCTGTGTCCAAGGAAGGAGTATACATATGCACAGCGATACACAATAAATTTTGTTGAATTAGAAATCTCATGTGCTGAAGCATTTTAAATATTTAACCATCAATTTTTATAAATAACTCATTCCAATAGCTCTTTTATGGTTTACGATGTGCTTTTTTTCATAATATCCAATGAGTCAAGCGAAGTTAACAAGCATTTTTCAGGACTGTACCAGGCAGTGTGCTATGTGCTAGGGATACAAAAAAGTCAACAAGTCTCTATCTTCAAGGAACTACTAAGTACAAATATGATATATGCAGGATAATTTTCAGGGTGATCTCAAGAAGGCATTAGCATTAAGAGGAAATAGCAATCTTCTTGCAGAAGGTAAAATTTTATCTAAGACTAAAAGGAGGTCAGAAGGCATAGAGGAGGACAGAGATCATTGTATGTAAGGGGGAGAGCTAATGAAAACAAATGGAAAATTTATGGAGCCAAGGAATATAATATCTTATACGAGGAACAGAAAGAATGGCAGTGTCACTAGATCAAGGGGTATGTGGAGGGGAGAAAGGTAGAAAAGGACTGGAAAAGTAGGAAGGGGCCAGGTTTAGAAGGGCTTTAAAAGCCAAGCAAAGGAATTTATATTTTAGAAGTCATAGGGAACCATTGGAATTCACTGAATTGATTAGACCTGGGATTGAGAAAGATCACTTTGATAGCTAACTGGAGGATGGCAACAGATTGGATATAACGGGTGTGAGACAGAGATAGGAATCTAGGATGACACAAATTGGGAGTCAGAAGGGCAGGAAGGATATCGTTGTCCTTAGTAGTAACAGCAAAGTTATGAAGAATGGAGGGTTTGCAAGGAAAGTTAATGTGTCAAATGTGTCAATGAGATGGGTAGCATAGATATTATTTTAAGATAGGAAATTGAGACTCAGAGATTAAACAGTTTTTGCAAGCTTACCAGTTTATAAACCTACTAAGTTTCAGAAGTAGGATTCAGTTTCTCCTGACTCCAGTTCAGGTGGTCTTTCCATGATACCAAGCAGCTTCTTTGTTCAATTCAACAAATATCTATTTAGCACCTACACCAAGAGTTCTGTGTTGGTAAAAACGGGGACTTTTGAGAAGTTCGAATTTAGTAATTAATATATTGACAGTTATTTTGTCACTTTGCATCTGTATATTCATAATGCCATTTGGCAGACTTAGGAAGGGGTACTTTTATTTTGGGGTAGAGTATTTCCTATCTGTTGATGCTCAGCCTAATAACAAATACCTAGTTCTAATTCTCATCTTTCATACCTGCCAACTTCTTACTGTTACCCAAGATAAATAGAAATTAAAATGCACTGTATACCAACTCAGAATTAAAGAAATCTTTTTAAGAAAATAAAAGTCTTACTTTCTGTCTTATTATTTATACTAAGTACTGGTTCTAAGGCAGAAAAGTGGCAAGGGCTAGGCAATTGGGCATAAGTAATTTGCTTTGGGTTATCTGGTTAGGAAGTTTCTGAGGTCATATTTGAATCCAGGTCCTCCTGACTCCTGGCCTGGCCCTCTATCTACCAAGCCACCTAGTGCTCCTAAAAACAATATTGAAAAAAATGAATTATATAGGAGAGGATGGATTGCTTTATTTGATCCAGCCCCAAATCTCTGATACTAAAAGTATCCATAACAAGCCAAACTTCTCACTCTATTGTCCTATACTCTGAACCAATGCTTTTTTAAAAATAATTTTTTAGATTCTTTATAATAGTGTCATCTGAATATCAACTTTCATGAAAATGACTCTCTTCTTCACCCTTGCCTCAGTAGAAGCCACACCGTCCCTGGGACTGCTCTGAACATGTTAATCATAGGACACAGCCAACAGTTCAAGTCCAAAATCCAGGAAGCATTCTTTAACAAAAAGAAAAAAAAAAGGTCTAAAACCACAAAACATTACCAATACATACTGTTTTCAAAAACAAGTCAACTTTTATTAAGAGTATCTTACATGCCATTCAAATACGTTTATAATCATATTTTCTTTCCAAGGGACCACTGCTTTGGAACCAGTAAAACAACTAGTTGTGCATAAAACTATGCTTGTAATTTATTGTTTATAAATCACGCATGCCAAAATAAAGTAAGTCAATGACACAGCACTCCTGCCCAATGGGGCAAAAAGCTCATAATTTAATGAGTCTGCAATTCACACAATTCTGATGTCGTGTTAAAAGTAGAACTCCCAGAAGTGAAAGTAGACCAACTCTAATGGGCAAAATATGATTAAAAGAAGAAAAAACAAAACTTGAAGGGTAACTAGGGAAGCATCTAATTCTTAGACAGGTATTTGTTGTGTTTGCTAAATAAGCAGGTAGAGTCTTGGTCGTGGGGTCAAGAAGACCTATATTCAAATCCCACCTCAGATATTTATTTAGCTTTGTGACTGTAATCTCACTTAGCCTCAGTTTCCTCATTTGCACAATGAGGCTAATCATATCACATAATTCACAGGTTTGTTATTAGGATCATGAGATTATATATATATATATGTTTATTTTAATGTGTGCATATATAAACATATATGTATATATACTTTGCAAATCTTAAAAGATTTACAAATATAATTGTACTTAAAAATGCTCCTCATTACCTTTAGAAAAAAACTTTCATGCATATGGAAATTGGAAAAAGCTCAAGTGGAACTGAGAGTCCATGAAGAGTAATCTGAAAACATTTGGAAGTTTAGTCTAGAGAAGGCTAGAACAAAGAACATATTTGAGATGCACGCTCATATTTGTAAAGTACTTAGCACAATACCTGGCACATAGTAGGAGTTTAGTAAATACTTGTCCCTTTCCTTCCTTTTCTTGCTCAAGGCCCTGAGATGTGATGTCTCCAAATTAAAAAAAATAAATCATCTTTTGGTTTTCAGAAAAAAAAATCATTAGTCCTGGAAAAGGGTGTTTCCTTCCACTTGCTGTTTTTAAGTAAAGATAAGTAAATAAGTATACAACTCAGGTTAAGGAGGGCTCACTTAGGAAATTATTCAGGGACACCTCTGGAACATGGATAAAAGATATGACCTGATCTAAGAGTGAACGTGAACCATATCATACAAAGACTTAAGTGATCAGGAATGTTATCCTCCCCATCCCTGTCCCCCCCAGCTAAGGGCTAACAGATGAGAGAGAGAGAGAGAAACACAGAGAGAGAAACAGAGATAGAGAGAGACACACAGAGAGACAGAGACAGAGAGACAGAGAGATAGAGAGACAGAGACAGAGACAGAGAGAGACAGAGACAGAGATTCAGAGAGAGCCAGAGACAGAGAAAGAGGAAGGAAGGGAAGTTGAGGGAAGAGAGGTTGGTTGTTGGTTTGTATACTTTTGGTTGTTTGAACCTATCTTATTTAACTAAGGATTATGACTACATGGCTTGCCAGTGAGAGGGAAAGCACATAGACTTTTTTTTCAGTAAGTATTAATAGATGTAGAGAATAAACAGTGTGCCCACCTGTATTCTACCTGAAATCACAAAGTTTGAGCACAGCCTGGTTCTGCTTGGGTTGCATCAGCAGCTGTGAAGGGCTGAACAGGAAAGAGCTGGCCTTCTAGAAGAACCCAGTATAAGAACTGACATGCACAGCCTCGCATAAACTGTCCACATCCACATCCTCTATTCTCCTTTCATTATGAGGGAGGGGCTCTTTTGAACATGCCTGCCTGACATAAATGCTCTGTCCAAACCTCTTTTCACCTCTGCCCCACAAAGTTTCTCATTTGGAATTAAAGTTGCAAAATCTGATTGGAGAAGTTTGCTGAGGAAGCGCCTCTGAACTCTGCATAAAGGATTTCATTTTTCCTTAGGGCCTTTTTATGGGAAAGAAAAAAATAATAAACTGATTGTTCACTTTTTTTCTCAAATAAATGAACTCTCTATTGTTTTTCGCTCTGATTGCAACTATTAGTTATGATTCCCAAAGAATCATATTACTCTTCCAGAGTCTTATACCATCCTGTTCCCCTAAATGGGTCAGATAGTTTTTCCCCGTGCACAGTACATTCTGGCTAGGCTAGTCTATTTCCTTTTGCCTGCACGGTACATTTCATCGCACCCTTCAATGCCTTTGCATAGCTTGACCCCTGCCTGTAATGCCTTCTCACTTCACATTTATCTCCTAGAATCCTAAGCTTCCTGTAAAGCTCAGCTCAGGTACCACTTTCCTTCATCGAAACTACAGTTGTATTGACTTTGCATCTATTTTTAATTTTCTTATATGCTTACATTTTATATTTCCACAACCACAAAAAATAATTAACTAACATGTTTTCAGCACTATAAGGTTTACAAACACTTTATATATATACATATATATATATATTATTTTGTTTTTCTTTCATAATAACTCTGTGGGTTAGATGCTAGAATTACCTTCACTTTAGAGATGAGGAAAGTGAGACGGAAAACACTTGAGTGACTTGTCCAGGGTCACACAACTAGTTTGTCTGGGGCAGGATCTAAAATCCCATTTTCCCAAACCCAAGTCTAGAGTCCTAATAACCATGCCACCAAGCAGGAGGTTAAGGAAGCTTAGAGTTTTGTCTCTGTGTTCCCTTTTATAGAGTGCGTAATTAATGCTCCTCAAATGGTAATGGCCCAGGTTATTGGCATTCTAGCATAGACTGTCATGCACAGGATCCCTCAGAAATACTAAGAAGAGTTGAGGACCACAGTTTCTCTGATCAGTATAATTTCCCCAGAATCATCCAAATCCTCATTCCAGTTCTCAGAGCTCTGAAAACAACTCGAAATATGGGAATCTTTGGTTCAGGAAGTATGCTGACACTCTGGAATCTGATTCAGAGTTCTCATTAAATTTTTCCACCTTTCCTCTTAACACAATTTCCCTTGCACCAAAGATATTTGTGTACTTGTCTTTCCCTTCTGAGTCTTTAATTCCCTTTAAAGTAAGTATAGTCACTAAAAATAAAACAAAACAAAGAAAAAATTTATATCAATACCATGTCACTAGTATGTTGTACACAGCAAGAGATTAATAAATGTTGTTGAACAGAATTGACTATACTCAACTGGACTCAGGTGATTCTGGTATACATCTACCCTGGAGTAAGGGGTGTGTGTGTGTGTGTGTGTGTGTGTGTGTGTGTGTGTGTGTGTGTGNTATTAAGTAAGTGTGTGTGTGTGTGTGTGTGTGTGTGTGTGTGTGTGTGTGTGTGTGTGTGTGCTAAATTAATGGGCTGCTTATCAGATTTCATTAAATATAATTCATAGACAATGTTATCATAAGTGTAAAAGTTCCAGGTCTGTCACTTTTGGGATGAGCGTAAAATCCTTTTTAGGGAGATTAGTAGACATAATTTGGGAATATTATGCATCTCCTGAATAATGGTTCTCACAGTATGAGAAAACTAGATAAAATAGGGAAATTTAATTCTGCTTTGACACATTCATATCCCCAAAGCAAGACTCAACTTGGATCAGAAAATGTTTCTTTCTCATTCCTTCGTTAGTGGTAGAAGCAGAGTTCTAATTTTCCACTAGAAATTCAGCTGAACAAATGCAGTTAAAAGTTTGATGTGATGATCTAGGAATCTTCTGGTTGCTAGTAATACAAAACTGAAGAAAAAATCCACAAGGCCCTGCTCTCAAAGAACTTTCACTAAAAATAGTACTAGAACTGTCTGCAAAAAAGGAAAGAAAGAAGAAGAGAAAAAAGAAATAAAAAGGAAGAAAGAATGACAAGAAAGAGAAGAAAAAAGAGGAGAAAAGAAATGAAAGCGTGCTGGAACTAGAATGTCAGAGAGCTAAAGGAAAACTCACAGTGGGATAAAGGGCTCTTTTTTCCCCCTGCTAGATGTAGACAAATTTAGCCTACCTTCCTGCATATGCAAGCCCTTCTATTTCTTTTCCATGACATAATGCAGAAAGGCTGAAATTATGCTCAAACACCTGGAAAATGCTTGAGGAGAAAGCAAGATGAGAAGAAGAGGAAGCTCTCTGACAAATCAGTTCTGGAAAAATACACTATTTATGAAGTTGGTAAATTGAGCTGGTGTGTGGAATACAGACAGCATTAGGTAAAGAGTCAGTGTTCCAAGTTTCTTTGTGAGTTACCCCCTTTTTGAACAATGCTGACTATCTTACAGGTTATTAAACAAACTCAACAGTTTTATATCCCAGAATGGCAAGTTTTCCTTTGGTTAAAGTTCATTATGTTCTATCTAATCATGTAATGCAAAGAATGCTTTCTTCTGCACTCTATATACCACTCTAGCTGACGCAAATGCAGACTTGTTAATGGCTTTCTAGCTTCTGTCATCTATAAAGAAGCAATTTTAGGAATATATGCTTAATTTAATTCACAAAGACTACATCTAATCTATCCAGGGTCTATATTTAATTTTTCAAAAGTAATCATTTTCCTACCTTTTCCATAGGGAAATAAAACAAAACATCCTTAATGTTTTAAAAATAGAGCAGAGAAAGTTATTTGTAGAAGTTTATTTTTCTAATGTGATGCTGAAGTGGGATTCTCTGATAATATTTCTTCCAAGGCTCTTTCCATCTTTTTCAGCTATACTTTGCATTTCTTACAGGCTTCTGCCTCTCTCTATATTTCTATTCTTTAATAAGCACTATTTCTATTTCATTCCTTGGCTATTAATAACTAGATCTTAGGAAGGAGAATTTTGAAAGGGATCTGTGAAGGAAGAAAAAGTAGAATGGGCAAAAAAGTGAGTTGCAGGAGTATAGAGTGAATGGGGAAAAGAATAAGGCACATTGCAAATAAATGATTATGTAGGAAGTGGAGGTGTAGCTTTAATATTTTGATCATAATGATATACCTGGGAAAAGCGGGAATAAAACAATCTAAAAGAGGGCAAAGTTATTGGGAAAATGTGGTGAAATATTTGTTCCTTTATTAGCAACAAAGATATCTTTATTATGCTTAAATATACTTCTTATTTTACATATATCTCATTTTGTTTTTATATAACCTTTATTTCCAAATATGTTCTGTCATCACTTCTCCCCAGAGAGCTATCCCTTGTAACAAAGCATATAAACAGAAAGGAGGAGTTGCGGGGCAGGGTAGGGTAAGCAGTCGAGGAAAACTAATTTATATCAACCATCTACAATATATGTAATGTTCTGTAGCTTTAGGCTCCCACCTCTGCAAAGAAAAAAGTCACATTTTCTTTTTTATTTTAAAAATTAGAATGGCTCAGTAGATACAGAATCAACCTCAAAACCTGACTGATAAATATTGAATGTGTGATTCAGTGTGGATCCCTCAACCTCTTAGTGCTCTAGGCTCCTCTCGAACAAAAATTACAAAAAAAGAGCTGAAATTTCATAACAGGTCCACCCCTTAACTCTATTCTTAAAATATGTATGTGTGAGTGTATATATACATATTTAAATGTAGTGAGAAGGGTTAGTATTTGAAAACTTAATGAAGGAGATTTTATAACAAGATACCATTATATTTTTTACATTTTCTTGATGATGCTGCATGACTGTGAATCATATGGAACTATAAAATCTTCCCCCAAATTCAGAATTGCTAGTAACAAAAAGGGCAATGGAGAGGAGAACTGTGGGTTTAGATAGACTCTATATATTCACAGAAACTCCAAATGAGAAAGAACCTGAATGGTAATTCTAGTGTAGCTTGAATCTGATTCCATTGTTCTTTCATATATGCATGCCTTATCTCTAAGATGAGCAAAATGAAAATGAAACAACAATGAAACAAAAAAATAGCCTTATCACCTTGCATTTATTAGAAGTAGTAGAGAAAAAGTAACTAAATTGGTTGTCAGTCACTAACAACCCTATTTGCCTCCCTGACTAGACTGTAAATACAAAAACCCATCATCTTCCTTGTTTTAAATCCCATCTATGGCATGACGACGGCATTACATATAGTTAAGTATTCAAATATATTTCTAGAATCACAGAACCTCATAAGTAGATGAAACCTTGGAGACCATATCCGAACAACAACAACAACTACAAAAAGTCCCTGTACATTACTGATGTTTAGACATTCAACCACTGCTTGAGGGTTTCCAATAGGTGATCAACTTCAACTTTGCAAAACTGACCATTTTGCTTTTGGAATCTAATCTCTGGGAAATTTTACTTTACAATGGACTCAAAATAAGCCACACTACAACATCGATTTCCCACCCATCTCTTCCCAACCCAAGTTCTGTTCTCTAACACTGAATAAAGCAGAACAAGCTTGATTCTTATTCCACATTATAACTTTTCAAATACAGAAAGATGTTTATCATATTACCCTTAGGTCTTCGCTTCTATAGGCTAAGCATCATTAATTTCTTAACTTCCCATGTTGTAATCCAGCAAGGACTTACATATAGGAAATAATACAAACGAAATGATCAATGATATGTAAGTCTGGAAAAGGCAGTAGACCTGCCACTGTCCACCATGTCCCTAGGAATCTCTAGTATTAGGAGATTTTCTTTGTTTAGATTGTCCTTCAGAAGAGACAAGTAAGATAGCGATCTGGTCACCATATGTGAAGTAGAGCAGAAAACCGTAAAGGATCTTCCATGTTGCATGATAGAGTCATCATTTATGTTTTAATCTTATGCTCAATTTGGCTGTCTCATTTGGTTTTCAATAATATTCCAAAACAAAGCAAAAGAACAACCAAAGATGGTCTCCATTGTTTTTGGAGAGAGAGCCAGAGAGAGAAGAGACAGACAGACAGAGACAGACTGAGAAGAAGGTGGAGAAAGGGACAGCCGGAGACAGAGAGACAGAGGCAGAGAGAGATACTGAATTCATTAAGTATTTAAGTCACATACATCCAATTTATATTGTATATGTCTTATATGTACAGATTGTCTACATATTGTTTCTCCTTCCCTTTCATTATAATGTGAGCTCCTTGAAGGCAAGGGACAGGATTTTGCATTTCCTTGTATCTTCAATGATACTGGCAAACAGTAAATGATAAATAATAAATGCTTGTTAAAGATGATAGTAATGATTCCAGACACTATACTAAGTGCTGGGGATATTAAACAGATTTTTAAAAATCTGCCTCTGTCTTGAAAGATCTTATATTCTAATCAGTAAAGACAATATATAAAAAGAGAGCTAGAAAGCTGGAGGGGTATGAAGAAGGGCATTCAAGCGCAGAGATGCCAAGGAGATGTTGGAGGTGATGAGGTGGCTGACTTACCTATCAGAATCACTATGGAACATGTACAGAAAAAAGCATGGCTATAGCCTGCATTAGAAGTTGTCAAAGATGGTCTATGATTTGCTCAGATGGAAAGATCATCAACCATTCAAATATTTTTTAGTGGCCTCCCCTACTTAATCATATAATTTTGTTCCTTTCAAATGCCATGTTGAAATATATGTGATATCTATGTCTATATCAAATCACAATAATGAAAAATTTGGACATTTAATCATAATTATTTCTCCAGCAATGGTTACACAAAAAAAGATAGTTTGTATATTCACTCCAGTATCAGAACAGATTGTTCAAAATGATGGGATGCAATGAGGTAGAAGAGAAAGAACATGAGATTTGAGATAAGAAAATCTGGTATTAGATAATATCTCTGCTGAATAACCTTGAGAAAGTTAATTTCTCTTTCTAAGCCTGAGTTTTATCATAAAAAAGACTTCTTCAGGCCTTTTAGATTTAAAATCCTAAAATCCCATGAAAAAGCTTCAGCCATACAAAAATCATAACCCTCAACGAAGAGATATTGAATTTGCATTTCTCAATTTTCAAGGCATAATTCTTCTTGCTCTTTATTTTGTAATTGGTCTAAAACAAGAGCTTTGGCTCAGCCTGTCCATACCTACAAGCGATATCTTGGGATTTGTATAGCATTAATTAAGCTTCCCCCCTCTGCCCTCTCAAGACAAATAGAAAAGGTTGCTGAAACTCATCATTTAGCACTATTCATCTTACAAGTTGTTTTATTTTTATAAACATGTGGTTTCAGAGACCTTCTTCAGTTGAGGACTACAATTTCTCCAAAGTGGAAGTTTATGGCAGTGACATTTCACAATTCAGTGAAAAGTCAAAATGTTTTCTTAGAGAAGGGAAAAAAATAAACTTCTTTTTTTCTCCCCACTCCTGTCCAATTCAAAAATAACTAAAGTGATTTTGCTCAAAGTTTCCTGAAATAAGAGTATCTTTGGATGGAGAACTTTTGGAAATTTTCAGCACAAAACCACATTTTTAAAGTAAAATAAAGATATGAACAATTCAAAAAATGGGTTTCTTTAGAAACCACTTTCACCAGCAGATAGCCTATGTTCTAATTCTGTCATATTGTGTGTGTAGTATAGTTTTCTGGGTTAGTATCTTATTCTTTTAGAAGACTGTTAACATCCTTGAGAGAAGAGTATGTTTTGTAGCCAAACTCTCTCCTCTGGTACCTAGCCCAATGCTCTCTATGGAAAGAACATTAGAACATTTTTGTTGTGTTTGTATTTGCATAAGGAAAGCAATTCATAAGGGTTGAATTTCAGTTTTTAAAGTGATTAGTCAATAAATAAGAGAGATATAAGATTATTGATTAGGACACAGATCTTCAACAAGGTTTTGTTTCATGAATGCATAAACCATTAAAGAAATCATTGCATCGTAAAACTAAGGGAACTCAAAAGGTATGAAAATTTTCAGAACTCAAAGGGAATAAAACTTTAAGGGCACATATATTAAATACATAATATATGTTATAGATTTATACATATGTGTATATATGCATATATATATACACACACACATATATAATATGTTTGTATCGAGGTGAATGGTGACTACCTGTTGTCCTCTCTCTTTTGACACCATCACTTATTGCTCAGCTATGAGTCTTAGTTCTATAAAAACAGGCAGGGTAGGCTCCCTTTAATCCTTTTCTTTTATGTTCCCTGACAGCAGTTTCTGACATACATCCACAAGATGGCAATTTCCAAAACTTGAATGGTTTCAGTATACTAGAGTCAGAACTGAATTTTCATTGGTTCTAAAAACAGCTTATAATTTATGTGTACCAAATGAGTAGGCCAGGAGGAATGTAAAGACATGCAGCTATATCCCACATAATGCTTTCCTGATAAAATTGTTTGGCAATAATAAAATTGACATATATATGGAATTTTAAGATTTACACAATCATAGAATATTAAGAGTTGGAAGCAACCTCACCACCTGGTAAAACATATATCAACAAGAATCCTCTCTCAATCATCTCCAATGAGTAGTCAGATTGTGTTCCCTAGAAGACCTTTAGTTTAGCAGAATTCATTAACTTTCGAGTCAGCCCATTCCACTTTTGTATGCTCTTATTGTTAGGAAATATTTCCTTCAATTGAGCTACAATCTGCCTTCCTTCAAATTCTACCTATTGTTCCTAATTCTATTTTCTGAAAATGAAAAAGCATAATCACTCTCCCAAATGGCTACATATATGTCCCTTCTGTCTACTCTAGTTCTTCAGCTACTCTTCTTTTGGTATGATCTTTAGGTCTTTTGCTATCTAGATGTCCACTCTGGCCATTTTCCCCCTTTCTCTGTTATGATCCTACCTCTAGATACCTTAAAGAGAACCTCCAGTCATGACAATCAGGAAAAAAAATGCTTCCAGTCTTTAGGAGAGTTAAATAGCTAGCTTGATTGATAACTGGTGACTGACTAATGTACTTCTGCCCTAACTCCCTCTTCTTACTATGGGTCCAGTAATCACATCAATAATATCATACTACTAATGTTCCAGGAAAAGTCACATCAGATGCCTGTTCCATGAATCAACTCACCATCCTTGTGACTCCTCAGATACTCTTCACTTACAACACTTCAACTCTGTGTTATCTACCTTGTTAAAATATAATCTCATTGGAGGTCAAGAACTTTCTCACTTTTGTATTTATATTTTTCGAGATACATGGTGCCAGACATATGATAATTGCTTAATAATTTTTTTCATTCATTCATTGATTCATTCATTGATTCATTCATTCAGGTATCCATCCTGATTGCTCTCTAGCTTTATTAATGCTATTCTTGAAATTTGACTGTCAGAGCCTAGGTTGATGCCATGTGTAGTGACAGGTCAAATTATAAGAGAGTTATCACTCCCTGTCTTTTGAACATTATGAGAAATGCACTCCAGGAATTCATTAGCTTTTTGGACATAGTATAATTTAGTTTCTACTTTTATATAGTACTTTAAAGGTTGTGAAACATTGTATATGTTATTTCATTCGATCCTTACAATTACCCTATGAAGTAGGAGGAGTAAACTGTGGCTGAGAGAGGTATTTGCTCAAGGTCACAGAACTATTAAGTATCAGAGGTAGGATCTGAATTCAGGACTTTCTGATTTCAAATCCAGCTCTCTATCCATTATGTTACCACAGCTACCTGTATTACATGAGAGTCTAGTTTCATAGTCTAGCTTGTGTAGTTTCATAAAACTCTCAATTTCTATTTGTATTGCAAATATTACATGCCCTGATTCATCTTTCTGATGACTTTCATGTAAAAAATAGAAAAGAAAGGAAGGTAGCCTTTGAGTCTGATATGATTGAAATACTTTCTCTGTTTAACAGCACCCTTATCAGAGGTCTACTCTAGAACTTTCAAATATTAGAACAAAAATTTTTCTTGGAGATCATCTAATATTACCTGATTTTGTACATTAGGAAACTGAGGTTCATCATATGCCTCACTCAAGGCTATTCAATTAGTAAGTTTTAAAGTCAGAGATCTAACAGAACATGGGTTGGATTTCAAGGTATGAGATCTGGGTTCAAGTCTTGATTCTGACAATTGTGTGTGTGTGTGTGTGTGTGTGTGTGTGTGTGTGTGTGTGACCTTGGTGAAATCACTCTATCTCTCTGGATCTCCTAATTTTATTCCTCTATAACTTGAGTGATTAGAATAATAGAGCTCCCTTCTGATCTTAAATCCTGAGAGTGCTACTATGAAGTCACTCCTAAGTCTAGAACCCCTTCCAGTGGAGTGTCTCTTACAGTAGGACTAGATTGTTCCTTTACTTGTCTCTTGTTGAGGAGCACTGAAGCAGAAATTCATTCTCATTAGAGAAGTTACTTTTTTTAGGGGTTCAATGTCTACCTATCCCATATTATTCTCCTTTTCTTACCTTCTGCTTTCTGAAATACTACCATGAGGCAGAAAGCAGCAGTTGATTTGGAAAAAAGCACTGGATTACCAACTAGATTACCTGGGTCTGTGTGATATAGGTATGTAAAATCATCCAATTTTCTGTCTTCACTTTCCTTGTACCAGCCATCCATTCTAGGGTGGCTGGTCAAGACAGGGAAAACTGTTTTGACCTGTGCATCTTTAATACAGTCAGGAGAACAGATCCCCATTCCATAGGATCTGACCTTGTAATCTCTTTAGCTATAGAATGGAAATAAACTATATCCATACATTTCTATACTTTAGTACAGAGACTTCTGACAGGAAGACAACATAAGATTGTTATTTCAAACTTAATTCATTTTCAAATAATGTAGAGGTGACAGATATGAAAGCTAGTTCAATTCATTTTGCAAACAAGTATACTGAGGTAAAGGGAAAGGAAGTGATTTGCTTAGTGTTACAAAAAGAGTGAACAGAGAAGAGATTAGAAGGCAGGGCCCACGATTCCAAAGTCAGTGCTCCTTAAGTATATTATTTAATAATATTTAATTAAGTTAATTAAATTAATTGCTTAATTTAATTGAACTCCATTTAATTTTGGATCTAGTGAAAGTATACTGGCCATTTTAAGGTGATTTAGAGGTCACATTTTTTCCTTAATTGAGAAGTATTTTCTGAGCCTATATCATTAGGGATGGCAGTGAGGGAATTTAAAACTGTTTTTCATCCATGACTGCACTTTTAGCTGAGTTTGGCTCATGGCCATGATTCAGAAAATCCATGATCATTTAAATGTCAGTGTCCTGAAGTTTTATCTTTATATATTTCAGGCTTAGAGAAAGTCATCCACACACAAAAAAAGAACTTTTGCAGAACCAGAAACATGGGGAAATAGGGAGCATATGGTTCATGACCAGAACTCTTATGTGACTGGCATAATTGGTAGCATGTTTTACACAACTGGAATGCAGTTTAGTAGAGAACAGACCACTCAGGAAATACATAAAAGGAACCTCTGGTCCCTTGTATGCTCCAATACCCTAATGAATTTATGATCTCATCGAAGTGGTTACTCCTTTCAGTGATGCAGATTGCAACTCATCCATGACTGCCAGTCCTATTTGACACTTGGCAATATGTTCCCTTATATCTAATCCTCACACATGCCAGAGACCTCCCTCTCTGATTTTCATTGCTTGGCATTTCTTAGACTTCCTAACCCCTTGTACCCCTTCGTATTGCTTAGTACACTACTATGCCCATGTAGATAGAAAAAGTACTGAGTAAACACTAGTTTATCATGGAGTAAAAGAAAAATGGGAAAGAGTTGCCATTTGTGTAAAGACGTTTAACTACTGCTATTGCAGTTGACCTGAGCTGGCATAGTGGCTAAAGCACTGGGCTTGGAATCAGGAAAGACTCATGTTCATGAATTCAAATCTAGTTCAGGCCCTTCTAGTTGTGTGACCCCAGAAAAATCACTTAATCCTGTTTGCCTCAGTTTCCTGATCTGCAAAATTAGCTGGAGAAGGAAATGGCAAACCACTCTAGTATCTTTGCCAAGAAAACCCTCAAATGGGGTCACAAAGAGTCAGATAGAATAGACAAGATCAAATGTGGTAGTTGGGAGCTTCTTTAGGAACACATATAATAAAAGTCAAGTTAGAGAAGTTGCCCTTCCCAAAAATGGTTCAGGTGAAGAAAACTTCTTAAAGAATTTATAACCTTGATAAAATAGAGAACACTATGGAGAAGAAGACAACTGAGAAGATAGAGATCGTGCATCTAATGAAAGTCTTCAAAAATAAATGTAAAAGAACAGATGGGAAGGAGGAACTTGAAGTGACAAAGAAATCATATGGAAACAATACTCAGGATACTAAAAATAACAGAAGTATCTCTCTGTACAAGATAGGAAATGTAGGAGGGCAGCCAAACAACTGACTGAAAAGAGAACTGATTAATGAGCTGAAAGGCAAAGGAAATGCCTCAAGATGAGTGAAACTACACCAGATTACTCACCCAATGTACAAAAAAGCTATCTTCTAATTTGGTATCGTGCATGTTTGTTGTGATTTGATTATTGTAAGGAACTCCAGGTATATGCCCTCTCTCCACCTACACTAGTACAAACTCATTTGTAATGTGAAGCCTTAGTGAGTTGTCAGGAATACTAAGAAGAAAACTGATTTGCCTAGTGTCCAAAGCTGGACTTGAACTTAGTCTTCTCTACTAAGCTAGTAGTCTATCCATTGCACCAAGCAGCCTGCATGTAGGCAGGTATATGTATATATGTGTGTGTATAATATATATATATATATATATATGCATATGCATATGTACACCATGTGCACCGTGTGTGTATATGTATATATAGATATATATACATATATGTATATATATAAATATAAGTTTGGACTCAGAAACTGAATAAAAAAATGGAAAAAAATACTAAGTAGCTTCTACTGGTCCTATCCTGCTAATTATTATTTAATATTTTCCTCAATTTTTTTGTTCTTTAAAATAAATCTCATACTGTCTTTTTTCTTACATGCCAGATTTATACCTAAGATCAGAAGATCTCTGTATATGTTTTTACATGAAATTTTAATGTTAAATATATCAATCCCTTTTTTAAGCAGTGATAACATAAAATTGCACCTAAATGAATCATTAAACATACTGTATATATAAGTAGAAACCAATAAAACAATCCAAAGTTCTTTGTGATTACTATATGCATATGCAATTACTATGCATATACTATATACTATATGATACTATATATAACAAATTTAACAGCAAAGCAGACAAATTAATATCATTAATCATCATTGGAAGCACTGTCAGGCACCTTTCATTTATTAGCCTACGAAAAAATAACTGGGAAAGGAAAAGAAAATTTAAAATCCCAGATGAAACTCCATGTTTAGCAGAGTTTAGGGTGAACAACCTTCAAGTGTAGGAGGGTTTTAAAGACAACTAACTGCCTCATGTGGGCTATTTGGGTGTTGGGCGAACACACTAGTCTTCGACCACATTGAAACTCTAAGCTTTCGCTTGCTACTTGTTTTATTACCTTATTCATTTTCATCCAGGGTTCTAAAGCAGTCAGAGGGGGTATGTTCTGATATTTCCTCATGATATACTGAAATTTTAACATATTTCTCACAAATTAATCAATTAGTTCTAAGCACCTAAACCAACTATTAAATATTATTTATTAAATAAGTTGGAAAAGCTTCTATTTCCATAAGCATATACTTATCTTATTCTTTCTATAAGTAAATCTAGACATAGTTATAAACATAAAATATCAAACTTCCTAATCTACTGTTTCAATAAACATTAGGGTTTGCTAGAAAATTTGTTAATACAATGTGAGAAAAACAGAGAAATAAATACATATTTACAATTATTTACGTGGAGAGACTCCTCTAATCTTCACTGCTGCCAGTGATTTCTAAATTCTAGAAGCAACCCAATATTCATGTCTTTAAGTATTGTAACAAATGCTATTACAATAAGTATTAAATTCAGTCACTTGGAAAAGAAATTCTCTTACTTTTTTTTTTAAATCTCTGTTTCATTTAGCCCCTTTTGAGCCATCAGTTAATGGTCCAGAATAACAGTAGAATTGTCAGTCTTCTCCCAGATTTTTAAACAGATGAGTTTAATTGTTACTCTCTAAAATTCCATTCCCTTAAGACATAGTAAAAGTATCATAGTCTCTGTGAGAAGAGTTACTAAAGGTGGAATTCCATGCACATATGTATAATTCCACATACATTATTCTAATATTACATATACGTTACATATAATTGACAGGCAAAACAAACTTGTAAGGAAGGATAAAGTAAAGGAAGTCCAAGACAAAATATAAAAGATAAAAAGAACAAAGATAATAAGGAAAATAGTTTTTCATTTTATCAGCACAAGGACATCAACAAAGAGGACAACAGCTTTGTAAATCATGGAAAGAATTATAAATAATGAAGACATTAAGACTATTAAATGAATGCATTTCTTTGCAAAATGCTAATAGCTAATAAGTGACATAGAAATGTATGAATCTCCACTGGGATGAAAAAATAATTGTATACTCTTATATATTAGTCTAATATACTTAAGAAATTAACCTAAGATCACAACCATCAAATCTCACTGATTTAAGCCACTGAACATTCCTAGAGTGTTATTAAGTATAATAGTGGCTGCAAAGGGGTGAATCAGATTCAGATTTTGCTGTGGGTCTTTGTCCTTTGTTTTTGAAGAGGACCAATGACAATGGGTGATGTCTTGACTTGTGTGTGAATTGGATTTGAGTGAGGCAGAGTTGCATAAAGTATTCAGCCTCACTTTCTTCCAGGGGTCATCAAAACCTAGTGACAAGTCAAAAGTCAAGATGACTGGTGACAGCTCTCTGGATGTATTGGATGACCTTGGCTTCTTTGTGGGGAGCAGAATGTGAAAGATGGAAGAAAATAGTAATGAAAGTTGCGTTCAGTAACTGGTAGTCATACTATAAATAGGGTGCTTAGAGTGAGTAAGAGCTGGAGTTTAGGACTGCCTCAAACAATCACTAGCTGTGTGACTATGAAAACCCTGAGCCTCAGTTTCCTCATTTGTAATTTGTAACTTCATAATTCTTATTGCATAGGGCAATTGTGAAGAAAGTAACAACAATATATGAAAAATTTTTGTAAGCCTTTAAGTGATATATACAAATGAACAATTCGTAAATTACTTTCTTTAAGTCTTAAAAACACTAGATGAATTGTCTTTAATGATCACTTAATTTTGTTCAGAGTAACTTCTTATTTTAATAAAGAAAAATGATGTTCATTTAATTTGAAATGGAAGTCATACAATCTAGAACCACCCCCAAAGGACCATAAAATAGTGCATGTCCTTCTACCCAGCAATACCACTACCATGTCTGTATCCCAAAGAGATCAAAGATTAATGCAATAGACCTACTTGTATGAACATATTTATAGCAGTTCTTTTTGTAGTGATAAGGAGCTAGAAACTGAAAGGGCCATCCATTAATTTGGAAATGGCTGAACAAGTTGTATTATTTAATTATAATGGAACTATTGTACCTTAAGAAATGACAAACAAAAGGCTAACAGATGATCACAAAAAATCTGGAAAGACAAGAATTGGTGCAAAGTGGAGTGAACAGAACCAGAAGAACATTGTACACAGTCACAACGATGGAGTATGATGATTAGCTATGAAGGATTTAACTATATCAACAAGGGCAAAGTTCCAGAACAACTTCAAGGGACTCATGATGAAAAAGGATATTCAGCACCATAAAAGGAAATGATGGAGTTCAAATGCAGATTGGAATATAACATCCTTCATTTTATTTCTTTCATGAATTTTTCTTACTATAAGCAACATGTGTCTTGTTTCACAGCATGATAAACATGGAAATACATATTATATGACAACATACATACAGCCTAAAGAAATTAACAAATGGAAGTGACAATATCCCATTTCATGCAGAATAACTTGAGAGAAAAAAGCATTCCCATAATGATGTGAAAGTAAAAAGATTCTAAAAAGATGATATTTTTCTGTCTTCAGGAAGTGGGTAACTAAGTAAACACAGCTATTTTGGATGAACGGCTTTAGTGCATACACACACTACCACAAAAAGTCTTATCATTTATCCTGTGTGATTAAAAGGGGAGGCAGGAAGGGGAAAGTTACTTGAATAAGATTATTCATTGACATTCTCACCTCATTTAAAATAAATCCTGCCACTTCACTTTTAAAGCTCCTTTTCTGTGCCCATGTGTTGTGAGTTTGAAACTACAAATGGGACAAGGGTTAGTGGAATGTTTGCCAAATTCTTTAAAAAGCATAATCCCATGTGTTTAATGGGTTTATGAAATTAATTCTGAACTTCTGTAAAATAGGATTGAAATCAGAAAGGGATACCCTTCCTAAAGTGGTTAATTACCTTTAACAACTTAATTTAACCTAAGATATTCTTATTTTTCTTTCAATTTTGGCACAGATCTGATCCTTTATTAATCTCAAATTGGAAGAGCATGAGACCTTAGGGTTAGAGCTAGGAAGAACAATAGGATAACAACTCCAGAGCTGGAATAGATCAGTGTTCCTCCAAAAGAACTCTCTCTTTTTGCAAATGAGGAAACTGAAGCCAAGAGGAGTGAGCAAATTGCTCAAAAGTAGCAGACTAAGTAAAATTTGAACTCAGGTTCTCAAATTTAGCCAAAGTTATTTTAGAGAAAAGGAAATCAAATGAGAAAATGACTTGTTCAAGGCTTCACAAGTGGTGCTGGAGTTGAGACTAAAATCTAAGTTTCCTGATTAGTTTTGGTTCATTATTATACATTTCTAATAAATGAAAACTAAGTGAATCTACAGTAATAATAATAATAATAATAATAATAATAATAAAAGTAATAATAATAGTCCCGTTATTAATGCATAACCCAAATTCCATTTGACTTTAAAATTCTTCTGGCTGTTCAAAGTTCAAGAAAGCAGCAATATTAGTTTTTACTCAATCACTTATTAAATCCACAAAAGCTTCCTAAATGTTTACTGTATGTGAGATACTGTTCTATATTCTGAGGATACAGAAACAAAAATGAAAGTTTACGTTCTTAAGGAGTTTACATTCTATTAGAGAATACATATTGGCATATAATTAGATGCCTAGAGAACCAGTGGATTCAGATGTAGCATATACCAGACTTTTGAACATATAGTTTGTGTGAATTCTAATTGGAAGGATTGGACTGGTAGAGTAAAAAGATCTGGAATGTTTGAATGTTTGAATTCTGGGTGGGGAAAAGTTCACTTGGGAATGAAAAATGGACTGGAGGAGCAAAGGGTCATAGAGTAGGAAGAGTTGAACCTCTACTTTCTGAATTCAAGGGCCTTCCTCTTTTATTTCTCCTGGTTACTAGAAATGCCATGAGACTTGAAGGATGGTCTAAATCGGGAGCAATCAGGGAGAGGGGATACTCACTTATCGTTGTACTGAACAGTATTTCAGGGATCTTGTGTTTTGTGAGCCAAGTCCATAATACTGCAAATAGCAATTAGCAAGTTGCCTGCTTTTCTAGAAAGTTTTTTGATTAACAAAAATGACTGAAGTTGTTCCCTGATCAGGGGTGGCAAATGAGAGGCTTCTGTTAAGGCAAAGAAATTCCTGAGTTCTTCTTATGTAACACATGAGGGTCAGGAGGGGAAGGTTTCTCCCTGGGGTAAGGTATGAGATTTGCTGCTGTTTCTGCTACTGAAGGAAAAGAAAAATCCATGTATTTAGTATTTGGGAGATCATTGGTAACCTTGGAGAGAATAGTTTTAGTTGAGTGGTGGAGAGAGAAGCCAGACTACAAGGACTTGAGGAGTGGGAGGTGAGGAAAAATAATAGCAGTAGATGTTTTTTATTTCTAGAAAGGAAAAGATATAGGATGATAGCTTAAGGGAATGGTAAGGTCATGTAACATGTCTCAAGAAGAAGACATAGCATATTTGTAAGCACTGGGCAAGGAGCCAGTAGATAGGGAGAGACCACAGATGTATATATGGGGTTGGGGAAGGGTGGTGATCAACAGGGTATGCTTCTGGAGGAAATCAATAAGACAGAGCTGAAATAGCAATGAAAATAGGGATCAAGGAGATCTAGTGATTTGCCCTTAGGCACACAGGTATTAAGTGGTAGGGGCAGAATTTGAACTTACGTCCAGTGACTCCAAGAACATAAATGGAAGATATCTAAAATGTAGAGAAAGCTGTTAATAACAGAAAAAGTTACAAAGGGCACAATGGGAAAAGGAGTACACTGCAGAAAAGGGACAGGGGAAGAGATGCTAAGGTGGATGCAGATGATAAAGTGGGAAGTGGTATCTGAGAAAGGATTTTCTTTGACAGTGACTGATTCATAGGGATTAAGGAAGTAGAAAGGAAGGGCTTCTACTCTTAAAGGTCTTGTTATGATAGAGGATTCCATCTGATGGTTCTTCTCAAGCACTAGATATTCTAAAATATTATATTAAATGCAGGGGAGAAAAAACATAGAACCCAGAAAAAATGATTTAGGAGTCAAAGAATTTAGGGTCAAAATACCTATTCTGAATCTACCTGCATGACCTGGAATCAAGTTGCTTGACCTTTATTGGACTAACTTTCTTTATCTGTAAAAAAGTGGGTTGGAATAGAAGGTCTCTGGGTCCATTCCTGCTATAAATCCTGTGTTCTTTATAGGATCAAAAAAGAAGTGGAATCTAATCTAGGCAGACCAACAGTCTCCCCACAACTAAAAACTTCTTTGGTTAATTAGCAGAAGCATAGTGTCCAGAGCCAAAGATGTTAAAATTGCAGTCTTTGGATCTATTCCTACCAGATATAGAGAAGAGCTATGTTCAGTTGAAAGGCCCACATTTTAGGAGACTTTAATTAACTGTGTAGGGAGAATCAGGTTGATCAGAATTGTTGGCAGATTTGAAACTATTTGCTCTATTACTATCACTTAAAAGAACTGAAGTG
This sequence comes from Gracilinanus agilis, assembly GCF_016433145.1. Classification (NCBI taxonomy): domain Eukaryota; kingdom Metazoa; phylum Chordata; class Mammalia; order Didelphimorphia; family Didelphidae; genus Gracilinanus; species Gracilinanus agilis. The sequence goes on from NC_058130.1 coordinate 110,193,882, forward strand.
ATTAGGTTGGAAAAATGAAGACTTAAAGGAAAAATGGTAGTGATATTAGGGAATGGGGAAGGGAAATTTGAATTGTTTAGATATATAACATGCAGAAAGTAGAATTGGATCAATAGGTAAAAGTGACATAGGGGCAGGTTTTAGCTTGATAGAAGAAAAATATTTGATAACAAATGTAGTTGTATAGAAATAGAATTGTGTTTCTCATTCCTAGGGGTCATAAGAGGAGTTTGGAAGCCCGCTAGTCCAGGATTATGTATAGCAGTTTCCTATTCAGATATGAACTGGAAGATGACCTCTGGGAAGTCTTCCATAACTCTGTGAATAGTTGGCAAGGAAATGGAAGCAAATTTTGATGTTTAGTTGAAACTAGGCAAGAAATAGGATAGTAGTTGTCTTGAAGAAAGCAATAACTCCACACATAGGAATCAGCTTGGGGGGTGAAAATTAGGGTGACAGCTCTATTTCTAGACTAAAACTACTTGAATCATCTTCCCCAGAGAAGCAGGAAATGCCCATGCCCAGAACATTGGGACATTGTTTCCTTACTCATTTACAGCCCAGTCACATTGCTTTAAGCTCTGCTTGAGGGAATCCTGAAAGCATTTCTCCTGATGTCCTTGCCTACATCTACTTCATTTCAGCTTGAAATGCAACAGCTGCTCTAGTCATCTGTTTCAGACCAGTGTTTCCAAACTTCAGCTCTTCCTCAGGCTTTCTACTCTTCAGAGATCCTTCCACAAACTCAGTATCCATCAGATTCAAAAAATCATAATTTTGGAAAAAAAACAAATTCTTGTTTCTTTGCATTGGATGGAAAGGAATACTCAGTTTAGAGATGGGATCCTAAAGTCACATAGGAAGAGAGAGTACATTAAAACATAATTAAATGCAACCCACAGAAGTTCTAAAACATCCCTATCCATCCTCCCATTCCCTTAGAGTTTGGCCATCTACATTTTAACCCTGAGCTCTTGGGTATCCCTAGGGCTGTGGTGGCGAACCTATGCCATGTGTGCTGGAGGGGGCTGCTCCTTTCCCCCTGTCCACCAGGCCTGAAGACATTTTTCACATCACCTTCCTGCCCCAGCAGCTCAATAGGAGTGCTTCCTTACTCTCACTCTGAGGTAAGGGGGCAGCTCACATGTGGCATAAGGTATAGTTTGGGTACTTGGTCTCTAAAAGGTTTGCCATCACTGCCCTAGAGTATCAGAGAGGATTATCTAATGTCAAAATCTCAAGGCCCATACCTCTTCAGGTGGTTCCCCCTCAAGAATATCAAATGAAAATTAACTTAGTCGTCCAACCTTAAGTAGTTTGTAGAAAGGGGTATTTTCCTAAAATGGCATAATAAGAACTTTACAAAATGTTACCCCTCAAATGTCTGAAACACATCCTTCAATAAATATACAGAGTCCAAGGGAAAGTGGGCTCAAACTTAGAGTACATGTGATGAAGGGATGCCTTAAATAAAGGCTGCTGGAAATTCTCCCCTCCCATCTTGGGAGAGTATTCATGCTCCTTCCCTTAAATATGGTGGCTCTATGTTCTGTTTGTGCTTGACTTCTGATGTAGAGACTGCCACTAGGTGATCAAACGATGTCATTTACAATAACAGTGGGAATTTTTACCTTCCTCATTGGAAGTTTCTTTTCTGACAGAGGGGGTAAGAAGGAGAAAAGAGAGCTGACCAATACCAAAGCTGAGGCTTCCCCTTCAAACAGTTCCATCTCAAGGGGATTCAACTAGAACTCTATGCTCATTCCAATTTCTCCAGTTACCCTATTGCAGCCAACTATTTTTTTAATATAGTATACAGAGGGAATATTAGCTAGGACATATATGCTGTTTCAAGGTTTGTAAAACACTTTACAAATATTATCTCATTTTTATCCTCACAATAATGCAAGGAATTAGGCACTATTATTATCTCCATTTTAAAGATATGGAAACTGAGCTAGCCAGGCTAAGTAACTTGTCTAGGGTCACATAGATAATAAGTATCTAATGCTGGATTTGAATGCAGGTCTTCCAGACTATAAGTCTAGTACTCTCTATTCACTGTATCACCTAATTACCTCTAAATATAGGGTCTAACAAAATTTCCCAGACAATTGGAACAGAGTTATTGTTGGGCACCATTTCACTTCCTTAAATAGATTTCAGAAACTTTCAGCACTTAGTCTTCAGCCCTATTCAGGGAGTTCTCACAGATGTTTAACTGTATCTGGGAGTAAGGAGGGGACACTGTATGCAAGGCACACTTTTAAGCTCAATCTGTTTTATTAAAATCTCTCCATTATTTTAAGTTTATAAGTCAAGCCTGGTTTGTAGTGTTTGTTGATTTCTGAGGTGTCAATGCTCACACTGGCAAGTTAACAATTATTTCTTGCTGTCATACGACTGGTTCCTGTTCAAGACTGACTAAATGAGACATGGTCTCACTCAATTAACATATCAAGAATAAAAAAGAGTGGCTTTGACCCCTCATCAGAGTTTTCTTTAAGGATTTTTGACAGCAAAAAAATTGCAAATTGTTAAACTTTAGTTGCTGATCAATGGAAGAGGAACATTACAATCTACTTGGAAAATAACCAACTTAAGATGTGTTGTAAAAAGCAGTAATAAAGAACTTTGTTGCTGATTGTCTTTTACTGTTTAGGAGGGTGGTATTGTTGATACTTTAATCAACCAAAAGCATTTATTGAACACCTACTATATGCCAGATTCTATGCTAGATGATGCCAGTTCAAAGAATGAAACAATGAGTACTAAGTAGATTCAGGTTTCAAAATAATTTCATTTCATAGAATTAATGGTATTGAGCTTTAGAACTAAAGGGATTTGGAGATCATTTGGCTCAACTCCTTCATTTCAAAGATGAGGAAATTAAGACACATAGTGGTGAAGTGATTTGCTGAATATAACACAGTTACTTAAATGGTAGAGATGGAGATTTAGCCTAATTGTTCTCATTCCACAACTGGTGTTCTTTCCATTACAGTAAAGTTGCCCTGTCTTTATAATTCAGAAAGAGATATGGGTCTCTTCCCTTTAATACACCACTAAACAGGGTCTGAATTTCATGATTTTTTGGTTGTTGCTTTTTTCAGATACTGACACATCTCTATCACTTCTGTGAAATAACAATTCCATAAGTCTAAAAATGAGGCCCTCCAACATAAATATTCCTCCCACTCTCACCAACCAAGAATATTATTTGTTATTAAGAAGTAAAAAGAAATCTTAGTATGGTTGAAAGGGAAAAAATGCTAAATTTAGCCGTGAGTTTTGGAGTCGTCTCTCCCACCAATATTTTGGCAGAATTCAAAATTCCCAAACAATCCTGCACTTGAAAAGAATATTTGTTGGCCAGCATGTAATAGACAACCATATTCCTTGCAAAATGAACATCACTGAGGTTCAAATCAGGGAGGTTATTTCCTTCATCTATTCTTTATAAAATGTCAGCTAGTATGATCATCAGTCACTATTTTGCATCTCTAAGCCTAGATGTTCACAGCCATGAAAAATCTGCAGATTTAGAAATATACTTGTTGACCTAACTGAGTATTTTTTTGGGTGGGGGGAGGGTCAGGAAAATTACTTTTCACAATATAAAGGAAATTACTTGACATCCAAGAAATGATTTTGCCAACAGGACTGAAGGCAGAGTTCCATAGTATTCTCTTTTAGGATATTTTCTCCTGATTAGTAAACTAGTTATTGGATAATTCATAAAATCTTTAGGAAGTCCCCTGAATGGAATGCAGATAGATATATTCATTAGGTTTGCTATCAAAGTCTTATGGAAGAAAGAAATTATATTCCTAAAATAGAAACATTTTAAAGAAGCACTCAGATTGACTTCTCTTTTCATTCATTGAAGTCATCTTTATTGACTGTGGTTGAAATACACTTGTGAGTGGATGTGAAGACAGCCCAAGCCTCTCCTTGGAAGCTACCTGTGACTTGGATGTTCATAGGATTTTGAGTGGAAAGATGCTTTAGAAGTCATCTATTATTATTATCATCTATATAAGCATCATCATTATTTTACAGATGAAGAAATTTGTCCAGAGAAATGATATGACTTGCTCCAGGTCATATTGGTAGAAAGAATTAGAGAATCGTGAATTGATTATATAAAGTGAAATAAGTAGAACCAAGAAAAAGATACACCCACTCACTACAACAAAGAAAATGGAAATTATACCAATGTTAAAAGAATTTAAATTGGCTAAACCTCTACCCAAATAAGAGGTATGAGAATGTATTTTCCTTCCTTTTTTGTAGAGGTGGGGAGAGCTATAGAACTGAACCACTACAGGTACTATCAAATTTGATGGATATGCTAGTTAGTTTTGTAGAATAATTCACAAATATTATTTTTTGTTACTAGGTATGGTTCCCTTCTGATGGGGATGGGAAAAGAGATATATTGGGAAGTATAGGTGATATAAAATCATTTTTTAAAAAAATCACAGAATCTCAGAAACAGAAGAGAATTCAAAGGCCATCCATTTCAACCACTACTTTTAAAAGGATTTACTCTAACGACTCACATTTCTATAGTGCTTTGAGATTTGCAAAATACTTTCTTCACAACAACCTATTCTATTTTTAATTAATGCTAATTGTTAGGGAAATATTGCTTTCTTCAATTCAAATATACCTCTTTGACATTTCTACTTATTACTCATAGTTCTGTTCTTTGGGATAAGTCTAATTAGTCTTTGATCTAAAAGTCCAAATATTTAAATAAAACTTCTGAGTTCTTCCCAAGTCTTTCCCTCTCTGCTAAATAATCCCAGTTTGCAATTCAACTGATCTTCATATAGCAGGAACTCAAGACTCTTCACCCTTTATCATCCTAGTTGCCTTTCTCTAAATACTCTTGTTTACATCTTCCTTAAAAATTGTGCCACAACTGACTAGGGCAGAATACAGTGTTACTAGTCCTGACATTTTCTATCATTCTTTGATGAAACCTAAAATGCACTCACTCTCTTAGTTGCCATATCACACGATTGCCTCATAGTTTGTAGTCCACTGAAATGCACATATAAATGATTGTCCTGCCACCCATTCCTTCATTTTGTGAAATTATGTTTATTTTTTAAAAGCTAGATTAAGTTTGTTTACAGCTATTTCTATTTAGTTCCATTTTATGAATTCGGCTAATGTCTTAATCTGTCAAGATGATTTTTGAATACTTTCATCCATTGTTTAATCTCATCTACAAATCTGATAAGTATGCTATACATATCTTTGTCCAAATCATCAACAAAACTCAACATCCTCTGGCCTTGAACAGATGCCTGAGGTATTCTATAGATCTCCATCTAAATGGACTACTCTCTTATATAGACACCTGAGTAGTCCATCTATTTTTCAGTATCACACTAATATCAGTGAATGGTTTCTTTAAGAGTAATATGAAAGAGTTGGGCAAATGGTTTCCTAATATCTAGGCAAATGCAAGAGAAAAGGCTTGGATCTATGACTTCAGAGATACAGGACCTCTTGGATGAGGAAACTACCCTTACTACCCTTATCAATGTAGGGTAGCATTTTGTCTGCAACTTAAAGTCTTTAAAGCATACTGAAATGTTCAGTGACTTCTCCCTGGGTTTCACAGCCATTATATGTCAGAGATGGGACTTGAATTCAGGTCTTCTTGACTCTGAGACCAATTATTTATCTAGCTTGTCACACTGAGTCCAGGCGAATTATGTTTATGGAATTCTCATCAATTAGTCATCAGAAACTTAATAGATATACACCATTTATTTTCCTTCTCTAACATACTTTTTGTTTTCTCAGACTATGTTATTTTTTTAAAAACCCTTACCTTCCATCTTGGAGTCAATAGTGTGTATTGGCTCCAAGACAGAAGAGTGTTAAGGGTAGGCAATGGGGGTCAAGTGACTTGCCCAGGGTCACACAGCTGGGAAGTGTCTGAGGCCAGATTTGAATCTAGGACCTCCCATCTCTAGGCTTGGCTCTCAATCCACTGAGCTACCCAGCTGCCCCACCCCAAGACTATATTATTGAATCATTTTCCTTCTACTTTTCCACTTCAAAACTATTTTACTTTGCTTAGTATCTTTCAACTTTAGTTCTTCTTCTCCTTTAGTCCTCAACTCATCTTTCTGCTTTTCTTCCTTAGTTCCTTATTCTCAGATCCTTTTTCCTATAAGCTACAGATATCCATTTTCCTTTCAGTTCATTTTTTTCCTGCTCATAAAGCTTCAGTGTTGGAAAGGAACTCCTGTGATGTCTAGTGCAATCTGAACCTGAATAAGAATCCTTATTTCCACTTGAACATACCTCATAAGTGTTCATTCAAACTTTATGCTTAAAGAACTCAAGTGGGGCAGAACTCATTTCCTCTTAAGCCAGCCCATTAATTGAGTTTTGGGATAGATCTCATTTTCCTCTTTCAGTTTTTCAATTCCTGCTAAATTTCTCTTTTTCATACTCAATCTCTGTCACAATTTCAAAGTCTTTCAAATAAGAGGTGTCAAACTTGTGGCCAGAGAATGTACCAGTACCATATTAAAATGTAATTGGGCGATGCTTTACAAAATGAATAAAAATATACCACAACATAGATGAAGTTAATTTGTGGCTTTATAAGCCAATATTCAGCATACATGTCTTATTCAATTTGTTTCTACTTAGAATTTGACATCATTGCTCTATATCATCTCTACCATTTTTTCTCCAAATCCAGCTCTGATCCTGCTTTCTCATATATAACCTAGGATTTAGACAAAAACCTTCTACTTCATATCTTGAACCTCCTCTACTAGAAACAGCTACCTATCTAGTTCAGTTTTATTTCTATCTTCCTTCCTTAACCGTAGAAGAGATTATTGACTATAGCTGCATTAATTTATTAAAAAAATGATCAGAATACAATGTGATTCTCAGCTACCTCTGCTGGCCTTTTCCAGTACTATGACTTTAGAAGGAGAAGTTGACACATAAGATTGAAGGCCATGTTGCATTATTTATCTATTTCCTGTGAAACATGTTGTTGATTGAGTATAAACTATGTCTCCAGGAAAAAAATCAGAAATGGTTCTTTTATTCTTTCACTTGAAAATTAACAGATGTGTAATATGGGGCCCATTTATTATATCTATCACTCAACCCAGCACCCCCTGCCCCATTTCAGCAGTTCAGGTTAACATTTTCATCTAAGTTATATAAGAATCATTTTTTTAAAAAAATCACCACCACCATAGCAATGAAAAACGAGTATATCCTAACAGGAGTAAAATGTTTGTTCAAAACAGAGAAGAAAAGAACCCAAAACAAATTGAATAAAAATTCACTGATTAGTGTGAAAAAAAAACCCTCAAGCCCTTTTCATATATTTATACCACACAATCTTCCACACCCTTACAGAAAGAATGTCTCTTTACTATAACATAGTATTATATGGCAGAGGTCAGATGGATTCCTGTTAGGCCACGGCCTAGGAATAGCTTATACTTTGCATGGTGCAAGCATTCATTGTTTGTTTCAACCATAGAACAATATAATTCCATCCAAATTGTTTCCACACACTGCCGTGCATTCCACTGGAGTGATTTTAAACAGGAGAAGGAAAAATAAGGGATAACACAATAACCAATGATAAAATATGTTAACACACCTCATATGCAATAGGAGGTCAAGCTATAGGAGTCACATGAGACACACATGGGTTTTCTATGGAGCCACATCAGGGAAATGAGAGCTAAGGGCCATTTCAACATAAAGGGAACTCAGTGGAAATGACTGATCCCTCTTTATCCATTATGTAACAGCTGATGCTGTATTTGTTTGTACCATAGATTTACCTGGAGGCACTGTAATAAGGAAAGGAAATCGCATGAACAGAAATGAAGGTGACTGCAGTCTTAATGAGAAAAACATGTGAATTCCCTTTAAAAAAAAATAAAGCTCTAATTTATAAAATGTGAGCTTGCTTAGCTGACCAAGTCATTTTAAAGTTTATTCATATAAATGTGCACTTTCTTTCCCTCCCCAAAAGTTTTCCATTAAACTGCTCTTTGCCGAGTGGGTAAGTAGAAAGCTTTTATGTATGACTCTCAGAGGAGATGACAGGAATCTGTGGAGTCAACAAGTAAAGAAATATGTATGGCTTGAATACACTTTATAAAGAGTGAATATTTCGATAGGTATGTGACTTCATCCTCATGGATACTTCTGATGTAATTATTAAGTCAATGAACATTTAATAAACACCTACTGTGTGCACAGAACTGTGTCAGAGCACCGGATGAGATACATAGTTTACATCAGAATCCATGAGGTTAAACGGTATTCATTTCAATAAACAATATCTTTTCTTCTCTCCCTCTGCCATTCATAGGACTTTTAGGGATGGTATTGCCATAGTACTATATTCCCTAAGGCTAGCACACACCTATCTCTTACTATTCCAATTCCTGTGACAAAAATCCCAGCCAACTCAGTAAAACTTGTGCTCGAGACCCTTCAATTCCTGTCCACTTATTCCTATCCACCTTAGCCCTCTCCATTCCATGTTCTAATCTATTTCTGTTCATCCCCTTCTACTATGCTCTCTAAAATTCCTGTTCTACTCTTAATGCAATTCCTTATATTTTAGTCTTTTTTCCCCCTTTATGTTCTTTCTACCTGCTGGTACTCAAAGATACCTGATTCCCTGAAATGGCCATGCTATCTTTACATCTTTCCTCAAACTTCCCAATGCTCTGTTCCTAGAGGGTGATACAGCACTCTTTTTGCTTTCCACTGGTCCATCCCTTTGCAACTATCATTCAGCAACCATTTCTTCTTAGAGGTTTACATTATCCAAATATACTACTTAATCTAGATGCTTAAAAAACTTATCTACCAGCAGCCATCATTCTCCTTTCTCAGAGTTCAGTACTTGACGCACAGTCTTCCTTTCTACCTTATTCTGTGCCAGGACTTTAGGACATTTCAACGTATGTTTGATATTCCCTTAAATACACTGGCCTCCCAGGTCTTTGATCTCTTTAATTTTTATGACCTACTCAATTTTAATATTTATCAAATTACTACAGTATGCCACATACTATGCTATATTCTGGGGATACCAAGAAAGGCAAAAAAAAAAACACAAAACATTCCGTGTTCTCAAGGAGATCATAGACTAATGGAATGGACAAGATAGTAACAAATATATATATATATATATATATATATATATATATATATATATATATATATATATATATATATATATAGTCTAAGAGGGAAGACATTAAGTTTGAAGACTGAGAAAGGGTTCTTGCACAAGAAAGGACTTGGAGAAAGTCAGGGAAGTAAGAAGTAGAGACAAGGAGGAAGAAGCAAGGGGATGGCCAGTGAAAATACCTAGAGTTGGAAGATGGAATGTCTTGTGCAAGGAACAGCAAGTCACTGGATTACAGAGGACTTGGAAAGGAGGAAGGCATAAGAAGAATAGAAAAGTAGGAAGGGACTAGGCTATGAAGAGCTTTAAAAACAAAATAACAAAGAGGAATAAGGAACCCTTGGAGTTTATTGAATGGAATAGTGGGGAAGTGGCATGGTCGGCTTTGTGCTCTAGGAAAATCAATTTGAAAACTGAGTAGAAGATGGATTGAAATGGAGAGAGACTCGAGGCCGGGATACCTATCAGCAGGTTTTCGCAATCATCTAGATATGCAGTGATGAGGTAGATCTAATTCAGGATGATTGTAATGCCAGAAGAGAAAAGGAGGCAAATAAAAGAGATAATATGAAGGTAGTAAAGACAAGACTTGGCAATCAATAATATATAGTCAGTGAGAAAAAGTGAATACTTGAGGCTGACATTTAGGTTATAAGTTTGGATGACTGGGGGAGATGGTGATACTCTTGAAAATAAAAGGCCATTTCCCTTCTTATTAGTGATTTGGAGCATTCTTTTACAAGATTGTTAATTGTTTGTAAATCTTTTGAAAACTCTCCATATTCTTTGGCCACACATCTAATAGAATATGGCTTTTGGTCTTATATATGTCTATAGGTTATTTATATATCTTGGATATAAAATTCTTATTAGAGATCTTAGATATAAAGAATTTTTCTCAGTTGGCCACTTTCAGTTTTATTATGTCTTGGGTGTCTCAAAAATCTTAGTGAAGTTTTAAATGATTGTGTGTTAATTTTCTTAGTGTAAAAACTTTTCAATGTCAATAAAATTATTTATTTTATCTTTTTAAGTGCTTCTATCCATAGTTTGGTTAAGAATTCATCTTCTAGTCATAGTTTTGAAAGGTGTAAGATCTGTCTCCTAATTTCTTTTAATTTGCAGTTTTTGATATTAAGGTTATGTATTCATTTTGAATTTATTATGGCATGTGGTAAAAGATACTGGACTCAGCCTAATTTTGACAACACTGCTTTTTAATTATTCCAGTAGTTCTTACCAAATAGATAGTTCTTTACAAAGTAATTTATATTTTCAGGTTTATCAAACACTATTTTGTTGAGTTCAAAGAGTTCTCATTCTTTTTTGTTTAATTTGTTTCTTTGACTCATTTATCTATTTTAAACCAGTACTAAACCATTATAATGATTGATGCTCAAAGTCTTGCAATCTAGTCGTACTATTCTTCCATCAAAACAAACAATAACAAGTTAAGAACTTGCACTGTTCTAGATACAGCACTAAGTATTGAGGATGCTAAGGAAAGCAAATAAAAAACCCCCCACCAAAATAGTTCCTGCCCCAAGGAGCTTTCAGACTAAAGGAAGAGGACAACACATAGAAAGAAGCTGAAAAATAGTGAAGAAAAGTAATGTGGAGCTTGGGATCATAAGGAAGTCTTGTGGGAAATGATAAAGTACTTGCCTTAGACCCCCTCCTTAAGTGGAGGCTCTAGGAAGGGTTTAGCAAAGAACTCTTTACCCTCTGCAATTATAGGGAGGGAGGGGTTTTAGGGTGGAGGAGGGAATGATGAGGAAGTGTGAGTTTCAGAGCTGATGTCATCTTGTAAGAAGGTGGATTTCTGGAGACAGTGAAGAAGAGAGAGCAGGAGGGAAATTCATTCTTTCCTTTTCCTACTAATTCATTTGAAAACATTTATATTTGGTTTAAAAGAATTTTATTTTATTCTGTTTAGCTCTGAAAAATATCTTTTTGGTAAATACAGCATCAAGATTTAAATTAATTATGAAAGTATTATCACTTTTATTGTCGTGTTATGATTTATGTACCCTATCTTTTATCTTTCTCTTTATTTCTTTGAGGATACTTTTGTATTTAAATCGCTATACAAATATGAAATCTGCTTTAGTTGATTGGCTCCCAAAGTTTTGAAGCATTTTGAAATTTTTTTTGAAAAAGATTCTTGATTCTATTATTCGATTCTATTATTATTATCTGAAAACGCTATTAAATTTTGTATTTTGTCTGAAGCTTGAAACTACTGGAGTTAATGACTCAATTAATTTCTATATTGATTCCCTAGGATTTTCTAATTAAGCCATGATGTCATCAGCAAATAGGGATTGTTTGGTCTCCATTTAGTCTATCTTCATGCCTTTAGTTTCTTGCTCTTATGATATTATTAGTGCAAATATTTCTAGAACTATATCAAATAATATTGGAGAAAGAGAATATCCTAAATTTACTCTTGTACTTGTTGGGAATATTTCTATTTTTTCTCATTGTCTATAATAGTTTCTTTTGGTTTTAGTTGCTTTATATGAGATTAAATTAAGATCTCTCTGCTGTGCTTGTATTGGTCTTTTTAAAAGCATAAATGAGTATTGTACTTTGGGAGAGACATTTTCTGTATCTACAGGGATAATCATGAAGCTTGGGATGTTTTTTGTTTTTAATATAATTTAATTTCCTTATTTGTTGATATTGTGAATTTTTATTTATTTTCTAGCATGATTGCATCTCTTGCTTTCTTGGATTCATCTGATGCAGAGTACCCTTTGTTCAAACTTCTCATATTTATTCTGTTTATCTTTGCATTTTGGATGTGTTTCTTATAAGAAACAGATTTTGGAGTTTTGTTTTCCTATGTAATCTGTCACTTTTTTGGTTCTTTTGTATTATCTAATCCATTTACATTTACAGTTATGATAGATTTATGTTTTCCTCTATTTGTGTCTCTAGTATTTTTTAAATTGGGATTTTTTTTTTCTGGGATTACTTGCCTTCCATTTTAAAGTAAGCCTTTTGATGAATTTTGCTTTCTCTACTTTGATATATCCCTAATCCCATAGAATATAATCACTGAATCTATGTTGTTCTATCCTTCTGGTTACTGGTTGTCCCTTGGAGTCTCAATTGTCCTTCTCCTGAGGCAGGATGTTAAATATGAACATTGTCTAAGAGGAAGCAATCTCTCTGAGTCCCAACTTCTTCCCTTCTGACTCACTGTAAAGTTTCCATCTCTTATTAGAAACATATAACTCTATGTGCCATGGGAGTATTACCAAATGAGATCCCTTTTGTCCTATAGGCTGACACATCCCCTTTCATTACTCTAGTTTCAAGGACTCCCATTTTCTACTTCTTTCATTCTCCTTTAGGACCTCATCTTGTTCAGAGATCACAGGAGCTAGCTTTTGCTGTGAACCTGTGAACTTGATTAGTGTGGGTTTTGAAGTGTTGTGGCTGGGGAAACTACATTCCCCAGTGTGCCCAAGGGGTCCCTCCCCTCTACTTCCTGATGTGAGATTGATCTTGAGTGGACCAATCCTTTGCCAGAGAAGACAATGCCCCCTATTTCCTGGCATGGGATTGGTCCTGAAATGGACCAATCTTATGCAGAGGAGAGGCCACGCCTCCTACTTCCGGGCACAAGATTGGTTTATATAAGGACCAATCCTGTGCCTGGGAGGGTCTTTTGAATGTGAGAAGATTCAGCAGGGGAGGCGCTCTAGTTAATTTCAGCTAGGGAACTCAGGTGGTTTGGGTTTCTTTTCTTTTAATAAAGTTTTAAAAAAAGAGATCAGTCAGATAGTTTTCTTTTAGCTTTCCCCCCTCCCCCATATTAGGATACATCATATACTGTGTTATCTTTTGTACTTCATCTCTTCTAGCGAATATCTGCCCCCTATTTTCTCATTTGATTCTCACAATAACTCCAAAAGGTTAGGTAAAGTTATTATCCTCATTTTACAGTGAGAAAACTGAGGCAAACACAGGATAAGTGAGTTGAAAAGTATCATATTTGTTTGAAGGCATATTCGAACTCTGATCTTCTTGATTTCAGATCCAGTGTTCTATATGTAGCCTCAAAGCCTTTCTTTCCCCCATTTAAAAAAAAATTCCTTTTTCATTATTACTTGTCCCTTACCTTCTTTGTTTCTACCTTCACTTTACAGATTGGTTTCCTTTCACATCTAATATTTAAAAATTTACCCCAATGGCTATACTCAACAGAGTATAACTGGTTACCTATGTAACCAGCAATGGGAAAACTAGAATAGAAAAAATAAATATGGATTGTTGATTGTTATTGTACTGCATATTTGAAGAGAAGCAAAATGACAATATGATATCAGGGTTAACATTCAGTGCTGATTAGCTGATCAGACCAATACGAGGTCAGAAAACTCTGTCACAGGCTGGGCACAAGTAGTCTATATAAACTGGAATAGAAAACACAACTGTGGATTATGAAACCACCTTTAGTTATTCAGACAGATCAAATCCTAATCTTTTGAGGACATGCGAGGTCACCCCTTTTGCTACTATCAGTAAATGCAAATAATCTATGAGAATCAAAAGCAGGTAAATTTTTATGCATGTCTATGTACTTTTCAGATACTACTGATTTGAACAAACTATTCACTTTCATTTTGGTAGGGTAGGATATTATTTAACAACCTCTTTACCTGTTGCATTGGTATATTGCCTCCTAATGTCCAATTGTGTGAGATTTATATGTCCACCAAAATATGTTAATTAGCTCCATATCAGATTGTCAGCCCTTGGAGTCTCCCCGTGCTTCCCATTTTTACTAAATGACAGAGTAAACACCTTTATCAGTATTCTAAGATCTCTTTTTCACTTATTTTAACTCTTCATTTTCTCATTTTTCTCAAATGATTGTCACATGAGTGATCTTGGGAAAGTCACCTAATTTCACTGGGCCTGTTTCCTCCTTTATAAAGATAGGTGTTGACCTAGATAGTCTCCTAGTTCTTGTTTAGTTCTTTATAATTATATACTTCTAACATTATATTTTTCTAAATTTCTACTTAGACTTTCCCATTTTCTTAGTCTAGCATTCATTATATTAACAATACCAAGTGAAAAGACATACATAAAGAATGAAGAACTAAGAAAGGAAATTTCTTTGATAAGATTGAAAGGCAATTTTGGAATTCTTAAAGGAAAGAGAAAACTGGGAAGGAACTTGAAATGAATATTTGACCAGAATATAAAATGATACGCTATTAAATGAAACCTTGAGTACAAAAGGAGCTTGAATTCTTAACCAAACAAAGGAAACTGGTGATTATAAAAGACAAAATTGACAATTTTGATACAATTCAAAAACGAAAAAGAATGTAGATAAAATGAGATGATAAACCATAAAGCAGGGGAAAATTCTAATTCTTCCTTTCTGCAAATTACCTACTGTGCTGAGTTGTGTCATCAAGGCCAAACAAATCTTTCAAATACTTGAATTCAGTTATTATGACACCCTAAGGATAATAATTAATATCAGCATAGATAGGTTTCTCTCTAGTGGAATGGCCCAGGTAACTGTCAATGAACCTGTTTAACACTCTCAATGACTTAAAAAAGATATAGCTGGTATGGAAGTAAATTTGAAACTGAGACAGCTAGGTAGAATGTCCAAGATGGCAGAAACAGGATCTAAGAAGATCTTATTTGGAGATAGACAGCTGGACCTACAGTCAATAAAATCTGAATTCAAATGTAGCTTCAGACACCTAGTATGTGTGTGACCCTGGGAGTCATTTAACCTTTGTTTTACTAAGTTTTTTCAATTGTCAAAGAGAAGAATAACAACACTTACTGTGGTGTTCATGGCCCTGAGAGGGGATGAAGCTGGATCACAGATTTGATCAGCTTCATCCCCTCTCAGGGCCATGAATGCCACAATACCTAGCAAGGTTGTTGTGAAGATTGAATGAGATAATATTTGCAAAGTACTTAGTGCAGTGTCTAGCAAAGAGTGGCCCTTAATAAATAAAAACAAGCAAACAAACAAATAAATAAATGAGCAGAGAAATAAATAAATATGTGTCTCTCTCTCTCTCTCTCTCTATATATATATATATATATATACATATATATATATTCCTTTTCCTCTTAATAATCCAAATGTAATATGATGAAGTTTAAGAGGTAGTATGAGCTGTTGTAGAAAGGCAGCTGGATTTGGAATCAGATAACTTGGATTCACATCCTGACTTTATGATTTATGAGTTAGGCTCCTTCGCCAATAACTTCATCCCTTTGGATTATAATTTCCTTATCTATAAAATGTATGGGTTGAACTAGATTACTTCTAAGGTCCTCTATAGCTCTAAGTTTAGAAAACTATGTTCCTAATAGAGATGAGGTTCAAAATGTCAACTTTTTGTATATGATGGGAAAGGTAGAACAATGAATTGAGATCAGTGATTAAAAATCAGTCAATATGAAACAAGTTGGGAAGATATGGATACGTCAAGAATGTCATACTGTCACTTATGACCTCTTCTAGTTAATATGGTGGATTACATTTGCCAACAGACTATCCACTCCATCAAATAGTGAGTTAGTCACCAGTTCATGTGAAAAAAAGTTTTGGGAACTATTCTGGAAATCAGTTTGTAATTATGCTTTAAAGGTCATTAATGTTCATATCCCTTGAACCAGAGATTCAATTTTTGGGGAAGTCTGAAGGTTTGATTTCAAGGAAGTCAAACACAAAAATATCAGATGATGACATGCTGGTATTTGTTATTCTTTACTGGCTAATAGTAATAAATATACCTTTTATGGTTATAAAACAATAAAACACTGGAAACAAATAAGATATCCATCTGTTGGAGGAAGGCTATATATATTGTGGTGCAAAAAATGATGGAATATTATTCAATAGTAAGAAAAAATGTAAAGTATTCAGAAGATATAGGAATACAGAATAAAGTAAAAACAGCAAGAAAAATAGCAAAATAGTGACTACTACTACAATGTAAATGGAAAGAACCATAATCTGATGGCAATTGAGAAAATATATCTTCTTTCATTTATTGTAGAAGTCAGGGCGTATTGACAGAATATTGCATATGGTATCACAAATTATTGAGATAAAGGTTTTGCTAAACTTTTCTTCTCCATTCTTATTACATAGGCTATTCTGGTGGATTGGGAAAGGGGAGACATAATGGGAAATAATTATGATGTAAAAAGAAGATAGCAAAAACTATCTTGAGTGGTTAAACGTTCAATAAATAAAGCTTTGTGGGGGAACTAACATGTATGACAGAGTAAAGATAAGGCACAATCTCAAAATGCCAGACAAGAAGCAAAATCTAATAAGAAACATTTTAATTCAATAAAATTTAACTAATAAGATGAAATTTATGTAGTAAATTTTTATTGCTAAGTTGCCTATTTTCATTTTAAATAAAGAAAATTACATTTGGCAAATGTGGAAGTCAGATTTTAAAAATCAAGTCCAATTCTATTGTTTGGCGACAATATTTGGGTCATGCTATGGTGGGTCATGATGAGAACAAAGGTCGAGCATACACAGAGATCTTACAGAGACTCAGTAATGCTGAGTCCTCAGCAAGTATTTGGAAGGAACTCAAGCTAAATTTATACACTATACCTGTCATTAATGTTCTGTGTTTTATCAAAATCATATCAGGTTACAGGAAGATATCTAGATTAGAATATGGCTGACTTTTCTCAGTTCTATTGTCAGATCTGCACAAAGTCTTTGGAATATTCATTTGACATTGCTAAACAGTTTATAAAATTTAGGCTAACATATTAAAATAATTATAGATTTCAAAATGGTATGCATTCCATGGTGTATAGTATTCCAATTATTACTTACCATTATCAAAATACTTATTGTTTTACATTTGACATTTTAAGTGTGTAAAGGAGCTTTATACCCCTATCACTAAAAGCTAACTATTCTGTGTTAGCAAACGTATTTATAAGAAAATAAAAATACCCAGTAAACCAAACAATACCAACTCAAAGAATATCAGATTCCTTTTTTTAAAAAAATAGTTGTTTCTTGTGACTCCAGTGTACATTTAAGATCTGGCAATCTGTGCTGTTTGTCATGTGAGATAAATTTTAGATGCACTCCATCCTTGTTAAACTATCATTGAAGGAAGTAGGCATTTGGGGATATTATCGTAAAGCATTATTCTAATGATGGAATCCTTGATAGCTGTATTAAACATTATATTCAACAGTAAATCACTGTTTAGAGCTTTATAGTGAAAGAAAATCATGTATGTATATGAGCTTTATGCTTCCATAAAAAGTGTTTCATAAATGGAAGAAATTATCAACATTCTAATAAACATACATTCTTAACTGTCCCTTGGTTCTGTGTACTTTTTGCTGAGTTAAGGTATCATAAATCACCTGAGTGAGTTCCTTCTATATCCCATACACACATATCTATAATATACATTCATATAAGTTCACGTGTATATATGATAATGAATATATTTTCTCTACAAGAGAATGGCTCACTTTGGGCAAGTCCCTTAACCCTTGCCCTTCTTTCTTAAAGTTGTTACTAGAAGAGGAAGTAAGGGTTTAAAAAAGAAGAGAGAGAGAATTGCTTCCAGGATGCAAATCTATTTTTTGGTGTCACCATGGAGCACTACAAGAATCTACAGCAGTTTTAGACATCACAAATGAACATTTCCAATTACCCAGGAATAATAAAACCTTTAGGATAAAATACCCTTTTCCAGTGCCACTGACATGAATTAAGGACAAAGGTATATACAAGTTAATCTCAGTTGGATACTTACCGCTACATAATGGGCCTTTTATTCATTTCTTTTTAACTGCCTATCATATTCCTTACAATGCTTACTCCAATCTCCCTCCATTCTCAAGTACCAGACATCTTCCTTTCCAGGGATAACTTATTTCACTATCTCAGCTCCTCTCATCCCAACTTTCTTAGTATCTTTACTCAGACTTTCCTCCCTCTTTCCTGTTGCAAAAGAAAATGTAGCTCTCCTTGCCAAGGATAAAATTTACCTGTTGTCTTAGTGCTGCAATCTACATGCTCTTCTAAATATTAGGTCCCAAGGATCATCTTTTTTCCTTGAATATTCAACCTTATCCTCCAATGATTGCTTTCCTTTCACTGAGAGTCAAAATCCATGAGTGAGGAAATTATTGAAAAATCTCAATATAAAGGCGTTCTCTCCAAAAAAATCACCTCATTTCAAACAATCCAACTCCTTCACTTATCATTCCATCTTTCTTTTCTCCCACTTCCAATTTTCTGAAAAGAATATACTTGTTACTTTCCTTACCATTCAATCTCTTTTATCATTTGTAATTTGGCTCTCCTTGATAAATGGAATTTGAGCTTTCAAAGGTCACATTGGCATCCTTATTACCAACCAAATGTCCTTGTCTTAATTCTCTTCCTCCATGACCTCTTTGTAGCCCTTGATGTCACTGACAATTGTCAATTCTTTTTTATAACTCTTTATCCCATTGACTCTGTGACACTGTATGCCCTCACTTCTACATTCTTTTATTCTTCTTTACCTCTATCACTGGCTTCATTTTTCTTCCTCCCATCTCTTAATAAAGCTCTGGTTCCCCCAAAATCCATCTTAAACCTTTTACTTATACATTGTTTCCCATACTTCTATTATCCACTCAATTAACCTCTAAATTTATAGATCTTACTATGACCTACATTCTAACCTCCAAATCTCTGTTCCCATACTAGACAGATTCGTCTGCTGCTAGCACTTTAAAAATATACTCAATACCAAACTCATTCCCCCTGTCCATTGTAACTTGATCCTCCTCCTATTTACTATATTTCCTTTAATATAAACACTTCTACCAAATTACTATCAGCATCTTTAACTTATTTTCTCTTCTTCATCCAATTTTTTTTCAAATCTCATGGAGTCTATTAACATATACATCAAATCTACCCCTTCTGTTATTTTCAATGAAATGTAGATATAGGGTAAGAAGGGATCTAATGAGCCATTTAGTTCAGCTCCCTCATTTTAGACATGAAGAAAATGAAGTTTGGGAAGATCAATTTGCCCAAGTTGATACAAGCAATAAGTGTAAGAAGTGGGATTTGAACCAAGAGTCTTTGACTCCAGAGTAAATTTTCTTTATACTGTATTATGCCTTTCACTCTACCACTAATTTGGGAACACATTTTATTTCGTCTGAGAAAAAGTCTCCAGATCAGCATTGCTATATGTTTAATCTCTACAATCGATTCATCCTAGGTACTAAAGTTTTGTCATAACACTCAGAATGCACAATGACCATCAATGTCTCTCCATTTTAAAATGAAGAAAGTCCAAACTCTTTCCTTAACTTTATATTCTAGGCTTTTCCCAGTATGGTACTGCTCTACTTTTCCAGTTTATCTCATAATACTTCCCCCTCCACTTAGAGAAGGGAGATTAAGAAGGAACACAGCACTCAGTCAGAAGACTTGGCATTGTGCCCCAGAGTCACTCTTAACTGGATATCTTTGGCAAGTCACTTAACCTCCGTGGGCCTTTGTAAAATGAGTTCTATCTAATGAATCTAAAGACCATTTAAGAGTGTAGGCATCTATATTTTACACTTCAGTAAAAAGGGACTATTGCTGTCCCTTTCCAAATATCATATACTTTACTGTGTCTTTACCTTTGCTTACACTATTTCCGATATTTGCCATGCCCTCTCTTCATCATCTTAACCTAAGGAAATACTACCCATCTTGAAAGATTCAGTTCAATTGTCACATTCTTCATGAATGTTTTCCTGATTTCCCCAACTGAAACTGATCTCTCTCCTCCAAATTCCCAATGCACCTCATTTATGACTCTCTTAAAAACTTAAGAGATGTTTTATGATACAGGAATTTGTGTTATGTATCTACTGTTCCTTACTAAAGGGTGAGTACACTTATCTGTTTCATTTGTTTTTGTATCTCCTTTTATTTATATGGGCACTTACTATAAATGTCTGCCCAAAGGGTGGCTGAAAACAGATTTGAATATTTTGAAAGGACTCCTATATTATGAGTTCAACTCAGAATTTTTGACAAAAAAATTTTCAAATGCACAATTAAATAGGTTCTGACTTTGTTTTTAAAAATCACACCTGAATTATATTTATTCTGATTATTGCTTAATTTTGTTATCAACATTATTCTATTGATTCTTGTCTGATCTGAACTTGTTCATATTTACCTTTATAAGGGGGGAACATTTCATATTCAAAGGACTGAGCAATAATATTATCAAGCTAGAAAGAGACCTAGGAGTTTGTATAAAAAAATTATCACTGTTGAGTCAATTTTAGGTTCAGAAAATTAGGTAGAATTTGTATATATAAACTTCACCATTTCAATAGCCAGTTTATTAAATTGTTCATTAGTTAGCCAGGCACAACAGTTATCTCCTTTTTTTGGTTTTCTTCTTTCTGTGCCTTTCACTGTAAATATAGAAAAGTAGAAAACGATGGTGACACATGTCAATTTCCATCTCAATTTATGGAATTTACGTTTTCATTTAAAGTTTCTTTTTATTGTTGTCATTGGGGCTTTTTTTGGTAGTTGCTTGCCAATTTCAGTTTCCTGTTTGAGCATGATGTCAGTTCTCATCATATTCCCCATGTTTCTCTTTATTTAGATGAAGATATCTTATCTCTCCTATACATTTTATTTCTCTGAGATATTTATAGATGCCTTTTGATGACTTACTATATAATATTGAATTTTATTTTTTAAGGCTCATGAAAATAACATTTTAAATAACATTCATTTGCTCATTTAAAATAGTCACTACATGTGAGTTTACAAATGTAAATATGGTGTTTCTATTGAAAAAGAATACCTTAAATGCCTATAACATATCTAAACTAGTAGGTTAAAAAAATCAGAAAACTTCATATTCCCTATTGGCTTCTTTCCTCTGGCTCTTTTTCATCATCCTCTATATAAAGAGAACATCTAAAGTTCTTTTCTGTGTTCTCCACTCTTCTGTCTTCATTTTCTCAGTGTTGATAGCATTCATTCCCTTGAAGAAGTATGAGTCATTCATCACAATGATTGGAAAGGGTCAGTTAAATATTAGAGTAAAATTATGTCATGTTGGGACTTAGGTCAGAGAACAATTATTATGGCCTATAAAATAGCTTAGAGTCAAATGTTTTAAATTTTGATGTTCATTTTTGTATTCTTTTTCCACTCTGAGACTATCCATAACAATTTGCTTATACCTTCAATTTCTTCATCATTTACAATATTGACATCAAATTCCATTAGGTTAGGAATAGTATCCAAATTAAATGTTGTATCATCCCCATAACTGAGCACAATGATTTGCACAAAGGAGTTATATGAAAAATTGAAATTAATTTTATGTTGTAAAATTTTGAAAAAGAAAAAAAAAGAAAAACCAAAATGACTAACAGCTTGAAAAATCAGGACCTATGAGGAAAAACAAAAAGGAATTAGGATCCTTTATGCTAGGTAATATAAAGGATTCAGATGACATAAGAGTTTTCAAATAGACATAAAATATATTGTGACTCCTTTTCATTTTGCCCTGTGTCAAAGAAAGAAGAAACAAATTTATTATAGTATAGGTATGATTATTGTTAGTCTTTAAGACAGTTTTTTAAGCTGGCATGCAGAGAGGTCAGGGGGCACATTGGAGGGAATCCATGAACTTGGATGTGAGTTTATTTTGATATAATTGGTTTCTTTGCAATCCAATTAGTTTTACTTTGTGCAACTAATTTTAATTTTTTCTATATTGCATGTTGCTAAAACTTTTAATAATCATCTTATGACATTTTGTAATCTATGTTCTCTCCATTCTATCCTTTTCTATTCACCAAGACTACAGATAATATGATATAGATTGTACATGTGTTATTATACAATACATATTTCTGTGTTCACCTTGTAAAAGAAGACAAATATTACATACTAGAAATAAAAATTTATAGAGGAAATAATGTGAAGAATGGTATGCTTCAAACTGCATTCAGATTCAATCAATTCCTTCTATAGTGGTGGATTGCCTTTTTTGTTATGAGTTCTTTTGTGTTCTCATTCACAGTTGCTTATCACACTATATTGCTTCTACAATGTATCTTTACTGATCTTTCCTACCTTCTTTTCCATTTGGACAATAACAGTTTTTAGGACGTTCTTTTCTTCAGTGAATTTTTGCCTCTTGCCCCCACCTCCTTGTCCAATTTGTACATTTCTAATACCTATTCCATAGAGGAATAAAATAAGAAGTATAAGATAAGATGATTTAAGTGAAGGGCATTGTAAATCTTAAAGGGTTTCATAAGTGCAAACTTTTAGGCAGCCTGACATAGTGAAAAGAAATCAGATTTTGTAATTAGTAAGACTTGGGCTTGTCTTGCTTCTCACATTTACTGTTGGTGTGATTCTAGGAAAACCATTTAAAATCTTAGTGTTACCTAGGACCTTGAGAATTTCAGTTGTAAAGAAGTTGCTGATGTACACTGATAGAAGAAGTTAATTACTAGAAGATTCCTTTGACAATAAATTCACAGATCCAGTAAAAAAAAAGTTAAAAATGAATTCAATTAGTGATTTTTTTTATATTTACCATTTTGCAAATTATTGCATTAAAAAATTCAGGGAAGTGCTTTTTTATTCCAGGAAGGGAATCAGCTAGTATAACAAGGTAGTTTTGCTCTATAGGAAATTTTTGAAGAAAAAACAAGGAATAGAAGTTTAGAGTCAGGAAATCAACAACCCAGCAGTGCATGGCATAAAACGGGCAGCCAAGAACAACCAAGTATAATTAAACCCTAGAGACTCACCAATAGTGAGGATGGCCAATCAGCCCAAACTAAGATTAGAAGGGCTTTCAAGATAGACTCATTCCCTCTTGTTTTTTTCTAGTCATTGACATTGACATGAGTGGGTTCTGTTTGGCTAACTGGTTCTCATAAAGCTGCAGGTCTTTATCACCCCATTAGTTTTGGATTATCTGTCTCTTATTTGTTCAAACATCTTTAAACAAAGCAGACCCTTGTCAGACTTCTGGAATGGGAACTAGAATTTCAAACTTCATATTCAATTCTCTAGACAGAGGGACATCTTAATTTAGCCTCCAAAGCTAATTTGCTCTAATAACTGCTTTAGCTAAGGCCACAGCAATAAGGTAGAAGGATCTGTTCAGTAGAATACTTCCCTTGGAATTCTAAGAGTCTCAGTATTTAAATTTGCAGTGTTTCCTTTCTAATAACAGTAAAGTAGGCATAATATCACCTGCCTTTAGCTTTTTACAGAGATCTGAAGAAAAACAAAGGGCTCGTTCACATTCAAAAAGGTTATATTGATTACCAAGGATATGGAAGGAAGCAATGAAGGCTAAAAAATGAAATGAAGATCAAATGCAATAGAAAAGATATAATTCTAAGATTTAAAAAATGTGTTATATCTTTAGAGAACCAATTGTGTAACAGGAAATAGTAATTACCTTTCTAGTGATTTTTATATTTTTCAGTAACCTCTGAATTTCCAAAACTTTGTTTAACATTTCATATCTTTTTCCAATTGGTTAAAAATGTCCACAGTATTTGCCACAAAGTAGAGTATAAACTGAAAAAAAAAACAAATTTCAGGTAATTAAGATGCTAGGAAAGAAAGAGTTGAAAATTCTGCCAAAAAAAAATAGAGAAAGGAAATGGGTCACATAAAGGTGGCAGACATGTTTACGAGTCTAGGTCCTTTTCCTTGGATTTTACTGTTGTATATTCCATATTTATTAGGTCTCAGTTATCTGGCTATCAGATGTCTAGCAATTATAGCCATTCAGCATAGCAATGTATACAAAAGTCAGCAGTCCTTTTTAGTGATGAAAACTAAAGAATAGAGTTGATAACAAAGATCACAAAATATAAGATGTGATTGGTTCAATGATTAGAGCTATGCTAATCGGTTTGTGATGCCTATGGAAGTGATGGTTTGATGGTGGTGAAAAGTGCAGAAGAAGCTTCTGGAAAAGAATAATAGAGGAAACAAACTAAAAAAGGAAAGTAATATAGAGGACTACAGAAATGGAAAGTGTAGAAGATAGTGGTGGGAGAGGAGCAGAGTCATGTAAGATGTGATGATAGGAATGACAAGAGGCAAAATAATGGGGACAAAAGCACTGAAAAATTCAAATGTAGAAGGGAAAGAAGAAAAACCGTCTACAAGGACACAACAGTTAAGATCATTTAGTAGAGAGAGGAAAACCAGTCTCTACTTATTCTAATAATCACTGAGTACATCTCTACTTTTTATGGGACTCTGGGATAATTGATGCTCATTTATGGCAAAAGCATTTATTAAGCACCTACTATGTACCATGTACTGTTCTAAGTACTTTACAAATGTTATACAACTTGATCCATATAAGAACCCTGTGAGGTAGGTGCTTTTCTTATTCACAATCCAGAGTTAAGGAAACAGAGGCAGATGTGAAGCGAGTAGCCAAGATCACAGAGCTAGTAAAGTTTCTGAGACTGCCTTTGAATTCAGGTTTTCTAGACTCCACTGCACTCTACTCATTGCTTCAGCCAGGTTAATGGCCAGAGGTAAATTAAAATTAGTAAGCTTCATTTCCCAAGATGGAAATGTATAAGAATGAGAAAGGCTTCTATCAAAAATAGATAAAGCAAAATGAGGGTTGGTACTTAAAGTTAATCTTCAACGATGTGAAAAATGAACTCACTGAGAATATTGCTTGAGGTAACTAAGGTGATAAAGTAAATACAAGTGTTTCCTACTTTTAGACACAATGCATTCCTGGAGACTAACTTCATTTTAAAGCTGATAGTCATATTTCAATTCAGTTCACCAAAGCTTAGATGGTATGAAGTGTAAATGAAGATAGTTTGAAATAAGTTTGGAAAGTATAAGTTGGAATAAGCTCATGGTCATCTTTGATTGTCAGGCTGCAGTGTTTGTATTTTAACAATAGGGCAATAGCTTGATTGCAAGTTGAATGAATGGAGAAAGGTGGTGAAAAGTTTATTATGGATCTTTATTAGGCAGTGTTGAATGAGCAGGAAAGAAGGGATGACATGTCTAAGTAATTATAATTTATTCTCATGCTTGCTCATTAAGTGATTGTAGCCATTTCAACAGTAGGTTACATTGTTCTTACCTCTACAATTTTAGCTCCAGGAGAGGGAATGATCTGTCATTCAACAAATATTTAGACATCTATTACCTATTATGTGTAGGGCACTGTATTATTGGCACTAGGAATACAAAGACAGATAGAAAATCAATGCTGATTTCAGGGAGTTTACAATCTAATGGGAAAAACATATATATTACTAGGATATAGGGAAGATTGAAATAAGTATATGAGACAGTGTGAGTTAAGTGTAAGAAAGAAGATCAAGCAAAGTGCTATCAAAATTTGAACCTGGCTTGTAATAGCAGCTCAGAGAAAACAAAACCTTGGAGGAAAATGGCAAGAAGGGGATGCCTTACTTGGGGAAAGGAGGCATAAGAAGTGTGTTCTGCCTACTTCCTTTAAACAACTGGTTGTATATATATATCTCACAGCCCACAGCTGATATTTTAAAAGCACTATATTAAATCTTTGGAGGAGATAAACTGAAGTGAAGATAATTCCTACTGGAGTGCTTAGGGAAAGATGGGTAGAGGCTGTGACATTGCAGCTAAGCCTGAAAGATGGGTAAAATTTAAACACTGAAAGAAGAATTTGACAGCATACCTTTCCTATGATCAAAAGCCCTCCCAAAAGAAAGATGACTTGATTGCCTTTTTCTTATACCAAAATGCAAGGTGTCAAGTTGAATATGGGAGTCATACAAGGGACATGGAAAGGGAGGTGAGCAGTATTCATTTTATTCACATCTAAAGGTAGCTGAGATGCATAGAGATGAGGTATTTATATAGAGATCTATCCCAGATCTATATAAACAGTTTCCAAGTTCAATTTATTGTCATTTCTCCCAAAATAAGAGCATGTCAAAGCTTTGCTACAGATATTGTAGAGGTAGGTAACCTGGAGCTCCAGAGAGGAGAACTTTAAATGGAAGGCTAGGAAAGAGAAAACAACTCTGATTCCTCTTCTCTTGACTTAAGAAAAAAACATCCTAGAAGCAGAATATACCTTATATATTATCAGGTCTATTCTCCCCATCCAATTAATGAAACCCTTTTACAAGATCTCTTATAAAGGGTTTTCAAATTTCACCTGAATACCACCGTGAGTAGGAAATCACTAGTGTGTCAGCCCATTCCATTTTTAGATTGTTTTGTTACTAATCCTACTTTCCCTATGTCAGTGAAATTTAGAATACATTTCCTAGGTCTTCTTCAATTGTTTAATAAAGATTAAATGATTGATTAATTTTCTCCCAAATTTCTTGGTCAATAAACATTTATGTAGTGCGCACTATGCTCTAGGCATTGTGCTAAGTGCTATAGATACAAAGGAAGGCAAAAACAAGTCTCTGACATTGTAGAACTAGAAAGTGAATTGGGTGGGATAAGAAAAATCTTCTGTGGAATGTAGGATTTGAGTTGGGTTTTGACAAAAGCTAGGGAAGTCCTTATGTGGAGGTGAAGGAGAGCATTCTATAAAGGGACAGCCAATAAAAAGGCATGATGGAGTTCCTGTGCCTGTATTGCTAAGAAAGTAGGTGTCGACAGATGGTAAAATATGTGGAAGGGAGGAAATAAACCTAGAAAAGTAGAAAGGGGTAAAGTTGCAAAGGTTCTAAATTCTTAAAAACACATTTTACATTTGATAGTTGAGGTAGTAGGGACTACTGGAGTTTACTGAGAGTGTTGGTATGGTGGGTAGAAGAGGTGGAGACATAGCAGTTTTCAAATGAAGAAGTCAAAGACATCAATAATCATTTGAAAAAAATGTCCTATGACACCAATAATCATATGAAAAAATTCCTTTTGCTTAGATAAATGCAAACTAAAATAACTCTGAGGTACCATTTCATACCTATCAGATTGGCAAACATGACAGCAAAGAAAAGTGATAAATGTTGGAATGGATATAAAATTGGGACACTAATGCATTGCTGGTGGAGTTCTGAACCAATCCAGCCATTCTGGAGGGCAATTTGAAACTGTGCCCAAAAGACTATAACACAATGCATACCCATTGATCCAGTAATACCTCTATAAGGTCTATATCCCAAAGAGATGAAAATAAATAGGAAAGGGCCTGTTACAAAAATATTCATAGCTTTGCTTTTATAGCAAAGAATTGGAAAGCAAAGGGGATGTCCCTCAATTGGAATGGCTGAACAAATTGTGGTATAAGATGGTGATGGAATACTATTATGATATAAGGAATGATGAACAGGATGATTTCAGAAAGAGCTGGAAAGATCTAAATGAACTGATGCAGAGTGAAATAATCAGGACCAGGAGAACATGGTACCCAATAACAGCAATATTGCAGAATGATCAACTATAATAGACTTAGCTACTCTCAGCCAGACAAAGATCCAGGACAATTCTGAGAGACTTTTGACAAAGAATGCTATCCACCTCCTATTGGAGTGGGAATGCAGAAGAAAACATTCAGTTCTTCATTTGTTTATTTGGGTTTTTGTTTTATATGTTTTTTCACTTGCATAAATGAACAATATGGAAATATTTTGCACAATAACACATGTATAATCCAGATTGAATTGCTTGCCATCTCTGGGAGAGAGGAAGAAAGGGAGAGAGGGAGCAGTAAAACTTCAGAAACCTTATGTGGAAATTTGTTATTATGTATAGTTGGTAAGATAAATAAAATATCTTCAAAATAAAAAAAAGAAATGAGTGAATACTACCAACAAAAGAAGAGGTTGTGACATGGAAATGTCTATACTTTAGGGAAATCACTTTGGCAGCTAAGAGGAGAATGGAATGGAATGGGGAGAGACTTGAGATAAGGAGACCAACCAGAAGGCTATTGTAGTAGTCTTGCACCAAGTAATGTCAATCAGGACCAGATTGGTGACTATGTAGGTAGAGAGAAGGGAGAATAAAAGAAGGAGGTAAAGGGAGAAAGGACAAAACTTGGTTAGGGACTGAATATATGAAGTGAGTGTGAGAAAGGAATCAAAAAATGATACCTATAGCCCTGATGCCAAACCATAGTAAGTTCAGTGGAAGTATAGGATACTAGAGGGAAAAAATTGTTGGTTCCTCTCCCTCTTCTCATATCAGAAGGCTGCCCATAAAACCTATCACAAATATAAGAGCAAGGTTCCAGGTTATTACCCAAAGCAAGAGACAGGCAAATAAAACTTCAATGTCCTGATCAACTGAGTTTATGACTGGATTCTCTATAGTAGAGAGTCTTCGGAAGTACTGTTTTGGCTACAGTCAATAACATATGTCAGTAAGCTTCTTCAGCCAACATCTCCTTAGAAGAATGAGTACTGACTTCCTTGGGCAGGAAAAGGTTGGATCCTGTACTCGAGAAATTATCTACTGAAACCTTTTCTCTCATCAGTCCTTAATGTCTTGTCTTCCTTTTCTGAGGAAGCTCAACCAATCAATAATCCCTGACTCCCCCTTGAATTCCTTTATTTTGAAAAGTGGAACAAAAAGCTATCAGATATGAAGGGAGGATTTCTCTAGTTAAAATGGGAATAAAATGCTTGTCATGGGGTGGGAGATGTCCAATTATTCAATGCCTGGATTTATTAGTTCTAAAACATTATGCAAGGGTTTCCCAAATTTGTGGGATGATCAACAGTAATTGTTGGGAACCAAATAACTGGGAGCTTTTTAAAAGTATCAATAAGCTATCAACAACTCTAGAATTTTAACTCTGATGCTGATGTAGCATATCCTTCTGAGGAAGAAACCTTCGTGATGGAGTAATTGTTCCACACTGGACTTCCACAACCTCCTAGACCTTGCTACATTAATGAGATCTGAAGAAAGCCACAGTCCAATCTTCAGTTACAGGCTGGATTATTTGTTTAAGACTAATCATTTAATCTGGTATGTAATAAGCCAGCCAGCAAAATGCTAACTGTGGAAGAAATGAAGCTCAGAGAAAGGAAGATTTTGCTTTTCGGCATGCTTCCCTCTAATTAAAACAAATCCAAGCTGAATATATGGAATGTAAGAGGAGTTGACCATGAAAAGAAAAGAAAAACTTAATTGCTAAAATTTTCATTTCCTGAGTTGGAATATGTTCAACCTAACAATTATTCTGCATTATAGCAATACTAGAAATATTTGAGATTTCTAGAGTTCTATATTTTTGTTCCAATTTATTAGGCACCTCATCAGAGTTATGTGGGGTTTTTTCCCCTTAGCTACTTTCTAACTGATTTTGCATCCTTCCTTACAGCTCAGTGTAAGAAAAGATTAGAAACTTTCCACAGATCTGCCCTCACCTACAGAAATTAGAATGAAAGGAATGTGTGGAGGAAAAAGTGGCATGATGGAATCAAAAGCAGTATTGTGTATTCAGAGTCTGGAGACCTGGGTTTGAATTCTGATCCTGTCACATACTATGATGCCTGACTTTAATCTCCCCGAGCCTCAGTTTGCCTCTTTGTAAAATAAAGAAAATAATACTTAATACCCATTGCATAGAGTTGCAAACAAATTACTGTTTAACTTCAACTAGTATGGAAATAAGTTATTACTACTGGCTACTTTACTATTACTATTAACATTGATCATTAGCATGACTGTTACCTTATTTCCTTTGAATAAATAGCATTGGCACGATAATGAACTTCAAATAAGGGCTACTGATATAGCAATTGCCATTAATATTGATTAAGAATCCACCAGGGAGCCACTAAGCTAAGTGATACAGTGGGAAATAAGACCTCTTAGAGCTATAGATCTCTTAATATAGTGCAGGATAATATAAACACAAATACCTAAAATGTAAAGTGAAACAGCATGGTGAAATGGAGAAAGCACTGTATTCAGTTAGGAAGACCCAATTTCAAGAACTACCTCTGACACATTATAGATGTGTGACTCTGGAAAAGTCATTTGACTTCTTGGTGCCCTCTCTAGACTAGAAAATGCAGAGGAGTTGCCTAATGGCACTGGCACAGTGAGTTTCCTCACTAAGGTTTCCCAGTGATACCAGAGGTCCAACCCTCATCTTCCAGATAATAAAGCATTAAATCAAATGATATACACATATATGAAACAAAAGCACAAACCCAGGTTGAGATGTGAATGGAGAAAATTCCTTTCTCACTTTGGGGATCAAGGAAAAGGGAATCTTTCCATGAAAGAGATGATGATCTATGCATTTGTTTATAGATGAGTGGTGGCAGCGGAGAGCTGGTAAATCCAAAGAACACTTGATAACTCTCTCATGTGATCCCTCACCATATGTGACATTGCCTTGACCTAATAGGGTTTCTCCCTCCAGGCCCAAGAAGCGTGTTATTCTCTCCTTGATCCCCGAACAGAGGCCCTCTCCTAAGCAAGGATTGGCAGTTGTGCCAAGTTGTGCATAATTGTGCATGATGAATTTGTAATGCAGGCTAAAACTTGCTGGAAACTCAGCTGAGACCACCACACTCATTTAGTTGGGTTTGGTTGGAGGCCAATCCTTTATTCACTAAGCTACAAAGTCTCTGGAGCTTTTATGTGCTCACGAAAATATCTGAATCCCGCACTAGTCTTTCACTGCACGAAAATTAAATCAGTTGGGTTTGATGTTGCCTTTCTTATTTCTCCTTCTTGAGGTACTCCAGAGGATTCAAAGTTGGAGGAAGTAGTGATTTCTGAGTGTAACACAAACAAGCTTCCAGGCCAACAAATTAAATTTTCTTTACTCCTTTTTAAGAAGGGGCACAATGTTGAATATAGCACCGTCTTAACTGAGGAAGCTAAAACTTTCACCTCTCAGTTTAGAATTCCATTTGTCATGATAAAATATCTTATCTCCAAAAGGAGTCAAGAGAAGTTCAGGTAGTTTTGTGTCTTGTGGTGGTTGCTGTTTAAAGCATCCTGCCTGAATACTTCACATAGGGTTAATCATATTGATCCATCAGTATCCATTCCACAAGTATGGATGAAGGCACTGATTTAGTAGTCACTGATGATCCCCAAGCTTCCCTTGTCCTCAGTTAGTTTATATTCCTTTGGGGGACAGAACATGTTTATTCATAATGAAATACAAAATACAAAAACATAGTTGCTCAGAGGAAATATCAATGAACCCCCATTGCAAAAACTGAATCTTAAAAGAAAAAAACACCCTATAATATACCTTTGATTATGACCTTGACTTCAAAATTATATTGTATTTTATAAAACTATATACTAATATGCTCAAAACACATATTACAGTGACTTTTCATTAATTCACCAACCTATCTTTTGAGATAATTTTTCTCATCCTTCGTGTATTACAGAGCTTAACTCATGTGGCAACTGCTGAATCTCCTTCTTAGGGAGGCACCCCAAAAAGAGGTGTTAGGTTTTGGAAATTATCTCAGTGTGCCTGCTTTCTGCTCTATAATGCCATTAATAAATCCTACTAAGAAATATTATGGTTAAGTGTTTGTGCCTCATCCCATTCTCTACTGCAAGTTCTAAGGGGCTTATAGTAGAGTGGAATATAAGACTCGACTCTTGAGGCCAGGGTCTGTTTCATTGTTTATCATCATATTCCAAGCTGAAAGTACAGGGCTTAGGACATAGTAGGTACTTAATAGGATTAATAATAAAAACTAAGGAGGGTGAGATGAGATAATGACTAGAAAGCACTTAGTACTAAATATTAGCTATTATTCTTATTAATATAATATATATTATACATTAATATATAATAAATTCTTAATAATAATAATAATTATATACAAGAGTGTTGGATCTAGATTCAGGAAGATAAGTTCAAATCTGGCCTCAGATAATTACTGGCTGTATGACTCTAGGCAAGTCATTCAAGTCATTTAATCTACATTTCCTTGCATTTCCTCACTTGCAAAAGGAGAATAATAGTAAGTAGATGCATTCTAGGGCTGTTGTGAGAATAGCAGGAGATATTTGTAAAGCACTTTGAAAACTTTAAAACACTATATTATTATTTAGTTTCTTGCCTAGGGTCACACACATAATAAAAGGCAAAACAGAGATTTGAACCCAGATCTTCAGACTCCAAATCTAGTTTTTTTCCCCACACTGGAACACCTAGTGCTCCACGAGTTCTTCTTTAATCATTTCTAACAACATAACATAATACCACTTAACCCCGCAGAGGCTCAGTTACTTCAAATATAATGTAGGAATGATGCTTGAACCACTTATATTGTAGGGTTATTGCATGGATTAAATGAAATAATGTATATAAACACTATAAATGTAAGCTATTATTATAATTACTTTAGAGCAGTGTTGTTTATACTGTCTGAAGTCATGGAAACTTTCTACTAAAAATTAAGAGAGTCTTGATCAAATGGCAAAGTTTTAATGATATTTCTCTGGTTTTTATTATTATAGAATTATATGGAAATTTTCTAAAGTAAAAACAAATTTATTCTGATGTGTGAACAATGATGCATGTAAAAGAAGCTATCTT
Source organism: Gracilinanus agilis (assembly GCF_016433145.1). NCBI lineage: Eukaryota > Metazoa > Chordata > Mammalia > Didelphimorphia > Didelphidae > Gracilinanus > Gracilinanus agilis. The sequence continues at coordinate 110,226,708 of NC_058130.1, forward strand.
TCCCTCCTCTGCCCCCCACATCAAACTTCAGTTTTTGCCTCTCTACTAGTTAAATTGCCTAAACAGATGTATGCATCTTCCATATCCTTAAAAATTTATTGTAAAGCCTTCACTTGATACTACTGACCCATCTCTTTCATAATAAAATTCTTTAAAAAACTATCTACACTCATTGCTATCATTTTCTCTCGCTTCTAAATCTACTGCAATCTGGCTTCTGAGTTTATTAGTCAGCTACATCTATTGTTCTCCAAAGGTACCCTTGATTTCTTCTTAACTAAGCTTTGAGGCAAATAGATCCACCTGTAGGAAGAGAGAAAGTTCCCCAGAATGTGGTTTCATAAACTTCTGGGATTTGTAGTTCAAAAGGATAAGTTCCTCTTGCCTAGAAGGTCTGGAGAGGGAAAACTCTTGAAGGATAGATCCAGATCATCTGATTAGAAGAGGCAGTTTCAGAGAACAAAGTTCTGTGACATCAGATTGCAATCAAGATTAAAGGGAGAGAAGCCCATGCAGATATTTCTGCAAAGCAAATTCAGAGACTACTTATTTAAAAAACAAAACAGAAATCCCAAACCACTTTAGATGGGTATGACTCACATAGACTGAAGCTTCTCAAACTGTTGTTACTTTTTTGAGATTTTTGAAAAGCTAATCATACTTTATTCCTCTCACTTTCTTCAGATGGCATAGATTTATCTTAAAATTTCTCAATTTATTTTTTGTTGCTATTGAGTTGTTTCAACAATGTTCGACTGTTTGTGACCCCATTTGGGGTTTTCTTGGCAAAGATACTAAAATGTTTTGCCATTTTCTTCTCCAGATCATTTTACAGATGAGGAAACTAAATCAAAGTTAAGTGACTTGCCTAGGGTCACACAGTAAGTGTCTGAATCTAGATTTGAACTCAGAAAGATGAGTCTTCCTGACCCGAGACCCTACACCATGGATACATGGTGCCACCTAGATGCCATTTCTTTTAGCTGTTTCTAATTCCTGATTTCATTTCATGTAAAAATAAGACCAATCATAACTTCTCTGTGATTCACATCTGTTATTAATTGCATAGAGAAAGAGTACATTGGAGGGAACTACTAAACAACTTTCAATACATAGAAGTAAATAGGACAGAGGTTTGAACTAACAGCTATGCTTCTCTTTATCCTAGCTTGGGGGCTCAGAGCTATAATTTAGAATGTTATAATTTTGATTTTTATTAACAACTATAATCACAAGCTCCTAAACAGTAGAGGGGACTAACCACCGGGACTGGAGACCACTTACCCTGGCTTCTTGAGTCATGTAGAAACAGAGTAAGGTGGTAGAGGAAGAATCTTCAGGTATATTTTCACCCTTCCCTTGTCTTCTCTTCCTCTCCCTAATTGGCCTTTTCCTGGGCAATTCAAAGACTTTTTGACAATATGGAGTGAGGGATTGGCTACAGACTTGGATCAAAGAAAGCATATATCACCTAGTATAGCTGAGAGATGAACTGGGGAAGAGTTGATTACAGTTTAATTGCCAAATATAATACTTTTCTCATTTCTAATCCTGATTCTATTTTAGCATTCAACAATGTTGACCATTCTCTTCTCTTAGATTCTCCTTTTTGGATTTTTGTGGCAGTTTTTTCTGACTTCCCTTATTCTGGCTAAGTCTCTTTTATTAGCTAAAGTTTAGTGCTAACCCCCAACTGTGAGTATGTCTCAAGGTTTTATCAATTCTTTTTCTCTCTCTACGTACTATTTGACCTCCATGGCTCTATGGGGTTCATACATCATCGCGATAAAGATCCAGCCCTATTCTCACACCTGAGATTCTATTTTGCTTTGTTATTTCTGTTCAGCATTTCAGCTGTGTATGACTTTTCATGATCCCATTTGGTGTTTTCTTGGCAAAGATACTGGAGCAGTTTGCCATTTCCTTCTCCATCTCATTTTATATACAAGGAAATTAAGGACAAGCAGGGTTAAGTGACTTGCCCCGGATCACAATCTAGTAAAGTGTACAATGTGGGATTTGAACCCAGGCCTTATTGACTCAGCCCAGTGCTCTATCCATTGCTCCACCTTGCTGCCCAAGTTTCACATTATCAATTACTATTTAAATATCCATTTATTTATTTGTTTTTTTTAAAACCCTTACCTTCCATCTTGGAGTCAATACTGTATATTGGCTCCAAGGCAGGAGAGTGGTAAGGGCTAGGCAATGGGTGTTAAATGACTTGCCCAGGGTCACACAGCTAGGAAGTGTCCGAGGTCAGATTTGAACCCAGGACCTCCCATCTCTAGGCCTGGCTCTCAATCCACTGAGCCACTCAGCTGTCCCCTATTTAAATATTTGGAAGTAGATAATTATACTTCAAAAGAAGTAACAAACAAAATGATCATGTCTCAACCAAACTTGTCTACTGGCTATTCCCTGAACACAATAATTTGCTGCACTTCTCCATGCTTTTGTATATCACCTGTCTCAAAGCTCTTAACCACACACACCTTCCTTACCTCTGCCTTTTAGAATCCCTAGATTCTTTCCAAGGTCAACTCAAGAATATTAAATCTTTCCAATTCCCCCCACCTACCTGTCTTCTCCTTCCACTCATTTCCCCACTGGCCAAAATCACTTGATATTTTTATATTAACTTTTATGCGTACATGTCATTTCCCCAGAAAGGATGCAAGTTCCTTGAACACGGAGACTTTTTCATTTTTGTCTCTTTGTTGTCCACACCCAGCTAGGGTCATGTATATGACAGATGCTTAATAAATATTCACTTACTGACTGGTTATAAAACAAAAATTTATTAACAAAAACCCTTTTTACTGCAGAATAATGCTAACCAACCCATGAATACCTTATTAGAGCAGTGCTTGGGAAGAATAGTAATAGGAGTCATCCTACAATTTATCTTTTCTCTTTTTATATTGTTGCTTATGTAAATGCCAGGACAACATAATTAATTCCTCCAAAATGTAACAGATGGTACCACTTCGTACTATTGTATTTTTGATCTGGTCCTTGATTGCACTTGATATATAAATGCATTAATATGGGATGATGATACAGGGTTAAGTTAGAAAAAGAAGAAAAAAATGGACTTGAGTATAAAACACATACAAACTTAAAATAAGAAAACCTCTGCTAATTTCACAAAACATTGAGAGCTCACTATTCATGTGGAATCCAAATTCACAGAGAGTTCTATATTTCAAAGAACTGAATTTGAAAAACTGTGACATAACAATAGAGTCACATAATCTATTCTTCTATAAACTGAAAGGCATGTGAGACATTTTTGTTGGAATAGAATAAAATTAGTTATGATTTTGCTTTGAACTTGGGAATCATACTAGAGATTACCATGTTGCCCTACTATTTATTTTTAATTGAAGGTTTTGATCCAAACTTTCAATTTTATTGATGTGTTTGAATAGTACTAGTGGAAAAAAAAACATCCTTTCCCTGCTAGGAGGCCAAAATTACTTTTTAAATCAGAAGCTGCCCAAGGAGGCCTTTTAAATAATGTATATGGTTTATGGTATCTTCTTTTAAAAACAATTGCTACTTGCCTTTCTGAGACTTAATAGTTTTTGCAAGAATTAAAGTAATTTTCATCGTATGGCTGATTTGTGTATATGTCTCTGTAGATCTGCAGATTGGGGGGAAATGACATATTTGAAGCCTGTCAGTTTTGACAGTATCCATCTAATAAGCACTCAAAATGCTACATGTAAACATTTCCAATAAATTACTTGCAGCAGTCACCTAGAGCAGAGCTGGTTAGGAGTGGTAGTTTTTAAGCTCTGTATAGGTCATAGCACAGATGTCTCCAATGTGTTTGGAATGTGATAACAGTTATGTCTCTTACCAGATTAATTGATGGATCAGAATGTTGTCTTTCCCCACTGGCCCAATTAGTAGCACATACCAAAATCTTAGTTGAAACTATTCCAGTTACCTAATCTTTTTTGTCATGGAGGTTTACTGTTAAGTTCCCAGCTCTGATGAATGTCAGTTATATTGATTCATCTTAACACCTTCTACAAAGTAATGGAAGATTAAAAAAATAGAGTCTTTGCCAAGGAAATTGGGGTCCCTTATCAAAGATAATTTTCAGAGACAAGACAAGAAGATTTTTCTTTCAACCAAGGCATTTCATATATTTAAGAAACCAAATAAAAACAGAAATAATGGGATTGAACCTAACACTATATTGTGGATTTGTTGCCACCAGGTATTCTGATTGCTAAAGCCCATCCATCTGGGAATGAGCTCAGGATCCCATCCCCTTGTCAGAATACATGGTAATAATAACCTGAAATAACAGTAAAAGTGGTCTGGATATTGTAAATACTATTTATCTGCTCCTTCATTCCCAGATGAGCCACATTTTGTCAACCACAAGGCTGAAAAACAAAGATATCATTACTAAGTTTTACTCTCACCCCAAGATGATTTTGCGTTATGAGCTTCTAGAAAATACCTCTGGATGACAACTGAGACAGACCAAGTTGCCACCCACAATTTCAATGGTTTAAAGGTCACATGACAAGATTCTAAAACAATAAAATATATTAGGATATATTCAGTCAACTAAACCTAAGACTTCAGTAGCAAAGACATAAAACCTATAATTTTGCATGAATATATGTGGGGGAGGGAAGGCATTTTATCATTTATTCTGGGAGTAAAAAATTTTTAATATTCCAATAAATTGGGAAATTGTAAATATAATCAAGAAACTCAGAGGAATAATAAGATTAAGTGGTTAACAACTATTTATTAAGTGTAACAGGCACTCTGACAAGGACTAGTAATACAAAGAAAGACAAAAATATATGTTCCCTGCTTTCAAAAAACTCATAGTCTCATAGTCTACTGAGGAAGAGAATCCAGGAAAGAAAGGGTGACAATGAGTGATGATGTAATGCTTCAGTGAAATATTTTAGGGCAAAAAAGTTCCATGTTTATTATGGCTACACAAGTTGTATTGGATAGGGGCTGGAGTTTTGGAGGCCAGCTAGAAGACCATTATAGCAATTAGCTGTAAAATGATAAAAGTATTATTATTAATTGGAAAGAGTCCAGGACAAAATGTCAGGAGGCTTGGGTTCAATCCCATCTCTGCCACTTTTTTATCTGATCCCCCACCCCTAACCTGTTTCATTATTTGTTAAAGGTAAAGATGGGAAGATGCAATCTTTATGATTCCTTTCATAAAATCTAAATAAATTCATAAATTTCTAAAGTCTTATGATTGTATGACATTTTTATGTAAGCCTACTCGAATGGCCTCTTGAGTTCATATTATGATATATGGCAATATATCATATATATGATAACATATCATATATATTCTCCAGACATAATTACATGAAGAGTTTAAGACCATCCATAAGTGTAAAGATTCTTGCTCTGTAGTGCTTCTTTGAGATAAATTGTTTTATTAAAGTTTGAAAAATAACCTGGGTTCCCACTTGTCATAAGGTAGCTTGTTTTGGAATTATAAAGCACAATGAAGTCCTCTCAAGGTGGCTGGCCACAAGTGGGAAACCAGGGTCTTTTTCAAACTTTTATGGAAGTAGTTCATCCTTGTGTAATGAAAGGGGGAATGATTTTGGCTGTGTAGGTCTCTTGGATATGGGCTAAGTAGTTCATTATCATCACCCTTAGCAAGAATAGGAACCTGGATAGTGATTCTATCCAAGAAGGCATATCCCTGGGGCCAAAAGATAATACTTCTCTGTCACATCTCATTTCAGAATTAGGATTCCTAGAAACTATAATAGCCACCTGAACAGTGATATATAGTGTAAACACTAATGAGCATTTAAAATGGGATTGTTTTGTACAATGTCCCATATAGTCCTCATTTTTTGTTAAGGGAGAATCTGGAGCCTTGTAGTTACCTCTAAACAAAAAAATGTGAATGTCTCCATAACAATAGTGTTTGCTAAACTTGCTCCCATTAACAAAATTGTTTTGGCAGAGATATTTCAATACTCTTAAATGACTAGATGATACTAAATGCTAATAGTTTAGATGGAAGGATTACACTAAAGATAAAAGTCAAAAATTGAGAATAGGGATGAGATCCATCTTTGTATTTATCTCCCCAGTGTCTACACAGTGTGTTGGTCACATAATAGGTGTTTAACAGATGTTGTTGATTCAGAAAAAGAGTATTAATTATTTTTTGCCAAATATTTCCTCTTTTATTAATTATTTTTAAAATAAAGAAATTTAAAGAAAATATATACATTTTCAACTTTAGACTGTCAAGCTATTTTAAAAATCAGTAAAAATGTGTTAATCCAAGCAAATAAATTGGCCCTGGAACAAATCAGATAATTACATAATTTGTTATGCCTTATAGCTCTTAAAAGAAGCATATTTAAATGCCTGATACTTCTGTGACATATTTTATCATAAGTGTAATTTAGATCTATAATCATACAGGCTATCATGGAATGAAAATACTGGCTACTTACCAAGTGGGTTAAGAACAAATAACTTTTTAGTCTTTTTGTTTTTCCAAAGTTCAACTGACTAAATAATCACAATTCACATTTATATAGTAATTTTGGTTTTGTAAAGCTTTGTATATCAATCAGTCTAAGCAATAAATATCTGCTAAGCACTAATGTACCAGGCTTAGCCACTGAGGATAGAAATACAATGAACCAAGCAATGCCTTCAAAGAATTTATAGTCTATGGGAGAGATAATCACACATCTAAAGTGCACAGTAGACTAGGTTTGCAGTCAGAAAAATCTGAGTTGAAATCCATTTGCTGGTTATATGATTCTGGGTGAAATAATTTTCCTCATCTATGATATTGGGTTAATAATAACTTCTAATTCCTAGGATGTTATGGGGATAAAAATGAGAAAATATCCATACATCGCTTTGGAAATCTTTAAGTAGTACCAAAAGGGCTAGATATAATATTATTATTATATAAATATAGGTACATAACTATGAAGAGAATAAATACAAAGTAGTTAAATATAACATTTGAGAAGAACAGTACTAGGAATTCAGGGGATTTGGAAATGTAGATGCTAATGTCCGAACTTTGTTTTGATGAAATAGAGGCATTTTATGAGTTATAGATGAAAAAGGAGTATATTCCAGCCATGGGGGTTAATGCAATAGAGTAAATATACTAGTTTTGTATGGAAGAGACAGAGAGAAGCTCAGTTTGGCTGAACATCTAGTGTAAGAGGGGCAGTAATGCCCAATGAATCTGGAAAAATGGGAGGGGGCCAGTTTGTGGAGGTCTGTAAAAGCACACTGGAGAAGATTACAGTTTATTCTTGAAACCAGTGGATCTAAGTGGGGAGTCACATGGCCGGATCTGAACTGAAGGAAAATCACTTTCCTAGCATGTATAAGATGAATGAGAACATGGAGAAAATCTGAGGAAGGGAGGGGCATTAGGAGTTCATTACAATAATGTAGGCAAGATGTGTTGAGTGCCCAAACTAAAGTTGTAGGTATGTGAGTGGAAGGAAGGGTATCAGATATTGAGAAGGTAGAAACAGCAAGATTTGCCACCTGATTTGGTGAGATTTGCCAACTGATTGAGGTGAGAAAGAATGAAGAATCAAAGGTAGTACTAATGCTACACACCTAGGAGAATGAATATAAGAATGACAGTGGCTTCAGTAGAAACAAGAAAGTTTGGGGGCTATTTTTTTAGTTTGTTGGGAGGCAGGAAAGGAAGCAAAGAGAATGAATTGATTTGGATATGTTAAACTTGAGATGTCTCTGTTTTGAAACATCCAATATGAAATATCCAACTGATAATTGGTGATGTGAGACTGAAGCTCAAGAGACAGAGTGAGGCTGGATATATAAATCTGTGAAGCATCAACACAGAGATGACAACTAAATCCATGGGAACTGATGAAGTCATCAAGAGAGAATGTATGAAGAGGGATAAGTAGGGGTTCTAGGTCGAAGCCTTATTTGATCCTTAAGACACTAAAGAGAGAATACAGATATGTGTGCATGTGTGATTTCAGGATGCCCATTTCACACACACACACACACACACACACACACACACACATATATATATATTTATATATAGGATCAATTTCTTAATTTGAAATTTAATTTAATTTGAAATTTCTTAATTAAAGAAAATCTACTTAGGGTCATTTTGAGCCATAGTTTAAGGAGGTATTTACCCAGAGGGCTTATACCTGGTTTCTGAGGGTAAAATAGAGAAAAGAAGAGAAACTTCCTAGTTTGAGTGTGGTCTGAGTGATTTCTGGCAGATATCTTTCGAAAATTTCCTTTCTTTCCTTTTTCTAAACTTGTTATGTGGACATAATTATTTTCTGAAAGCAAAATGCTAACATGCATAATTGGTCTCCAGTAATAATGGACAACGTATGAGCCAAAATAAACTTTTTAAGATGTCACTAATTATCTTAGAGAAGAGTATTGACATACCGCTAAGTATTATTGGCCACCTGTGAAAAATAAAAGTATGGACCACAATACAGCATTTTTCTTCTTTCTGTTGTTATTTCATCTTAAAACTTAATTTTTATCTTTTACCAGAGGGCCTGATTTGTTTCTAAAAATCTCCTCCTTACAGATAATCACTTACCCTTGCATCAATTAAACTGTAGAATGGTAGAATCATAGAATGTCGGAACTGTGAGGGACTTAAGATATTACCTAGTCATTTTATAGATTAGGAAATGAATATTTGTTTCAAATTGGAAAAGTAATGTTTAGGCAGGACATTAGTTATTTAATTATTTAAAATATTACTTCTTGTGAGTACTGATGCTAAATATGGGCTAACCAATTCATTTTTCTTATGTAGAAATTACAGAATGGAATTATGGGTTATCAATAGTTTCTCTGAGATGTTGAAAGCAGTGGCACTAAGTTTCTCATATGATGTGATGCTTTGGCAATTTTCATCAGACAAGCTGCAATGGATTTTTTTACCACAATTTCTCCCTATAGGAGAATTGGGGAATATCATAGTCTGTGCTTTACCTTGGGACCAATAAAGTTTTTCTGCCAATTCCATAAAGAAGTGAGTGGAAAACTGTGTGCTTTCCAATTCACTTGTATTTCTAACAATGTGATGTTTCTGTCTAGCCAAAATAACAACTTCTAGACTTTTCAGGTAAAGGAAAAGTGGAAATTCCAGAATTGTACATTTTGTTTTTGATGATTTCCAGTATGTGATAATTAAGGCTTGAATGAATTCTCCAGAGCTTTCATTATTTTCAGAAATTTATGTGAAAAATCAAAAGGACTCCTATTTTCCATTCTGTCAACTCCATTGCATTTTGAGACTTAAGCTTCCAAGTTTTCCAAAGGAGGAAGCATTCTCCCTGTTCCCTCAGCTCCTCATTATACCCCAACACATGTCTTCACAGCCATTTCCAGTAGTGAGGTGGTGGGGATCTAGGAGAAGGATGGAAAGGGAAACATCAGTCTTCACGTTTCTCCAATTGCCATTCTTTTTCCTTTCAGGTTGCTCCTTTGGGACCAAATTCCTCAATGTGTCCTTCTTTTCCTTTCCATTTTGCTCTTAGAGGTAACTCATTGTACATTAAGACCACTCTTCAGGCACTGGGAATAATAGGGCCATTGTTCAAATTTTGAAACCTATCAGCTGTTATAGCAGTCTGTTTTTCAGAAGGAGCAGCCACAGCAGCCTTCCTTTGTGGTTCTTAAACACCTGGGGGCCAGGTGGGAATGTTTCAAAACAAACTAGGAAGGGAGAGTGTGAGATGGACCATTTGCCATACCAGTTACACCTCCTTCCAAATTCCTCTCCCTTTCCATCTCCTTAGGGGGGATTTTCCATCTCTGGGTGAACAGGGCTCGTCTGAAATGAAGAGTCAGATTTTCAGCAATTCCATCCTCATTTTACACTATTCTTAACTCTCACAATGTGGTTTCTAGTCTCCAAGAGTCTGGGCTTAAATAAAACTGAAGAAACTACCAAACTAAATTGGGACTAGGAATATAAATGCTATACCAACTGCCCCAGGTGAGTGTAATTTGTTTTTGGGTTGTTGTGTGTAGAGAATCAGAAATTCTCTTCCTTGTTGTAAGCTGTTATACAAACCCACCAATAGGCCAGGAGGAAAAAGTCCTATTTAATTAGTCTAGGGTTATTAGTTTGTTTGGCATCTGCTCCTAACTTATTTGTTGCATAGAAATTATTTAGTTAGATAGGAAATTCAGAGATCAGCTGGACAAGAGATTGAAAATTAGGATCTCCAAATAGATATCTAAATACACTGTGGAAGGAGCCTGAAGTTCATTGCAGATTAATATTTATTACTTTAAAGTCATAGTTAACACTTGTGTGGTTTAAAAGGATGTGAGATTTAAGGAATAAATGACTTCCCTATTACAAAAGGATTGCACTTAATTGTTTCTCTTTATACAGGGTGTCCCAAAAATCTTAGTATAGTTTTAAGCTGTAATATCTCTTAATAGCTATTTTTAATATTTATTCATTTTATTCTTAGAAATTAGTCAGTTTTTACATGTAACACCCAGTGGAATTGCTCATTGGCTATGAGAGAGAGATGTGGGAGGAAGGGAGAGAAAAAAAATGAATTATGGAACAATGGGAAAAAATGTTAAATTAATTAAATAAATAAAAATTTTAAGTAAGAAAAAGAAATTAGTGTTTTAATTATTCAAATAATATAAACATGGTTGTTAATAATATAAGCATATAATATACTATTATATATTTCATAATATAACTATAGCTATTAAAGCTTAAAGCTATACTAAAAGTTTTGGGATACCTTATACAGAGCAACAAATTTTAAAATTTGATTTTTCAAGATTGATTCATATCAAATAAATTCAACAAACATATTAACAACTTGCTTTAAACAGGGTATTGGGCAAGTTACTGGGGAACATTTCCCATTCATACTCCAGGCAGCTGGCAAAATAATCATTTTAAACATAGATAAGACACAGTCACTTTTCTTACTAAACACCTTTAGGGACTATTGTTACCAGGCTAAAATACAAGCTCCTTGGTCTGGAATATCTCCTCCTCTAAAATCTGCTTCAAAATTACCTTTCTAGCCTTATTCTACATTATTCTCAAGTTTGTAGTATAGCTTAACTAGCCTACTAACTATTCCACAAACTCTGTCTCCTATCTTCATTGAAGTTTAAATTCATGTATTTATATGTCTGTTACATTAAAATACCCATTTAATTTCCTCCCTTCCCTCTCTGCATGAGAGAAGATACCATTTGACAAATGTATGTGTGTGTGTGTGTGTGTATGTGTGTGTGTGTGAACTCAGTCTTGCATATTTCTATTTATCATTTCTTTCTCTGGAGGCTGGAAAGTAATCTTCAAATGATATTTCTGTTGCTGCACATAATGTTTTCTTGGTTCTGCTCATTTCACTCTTCATAATTTCATGTAGTTCTGTCCATGTTTTTCTTTTTTAATTAACTTGCTTGTCATTTTCTTTCCACATAGTAGTATACCATCAAAATCATATGCCACAACTTGTTTAGCCGTTTGACAATTGCTCCATTTATGGTACTTTTTCATCTCTGCCTTACAATAATCAATCAGTCAATCAATAATCAATTTAAGAATGGAGCTCAGCTGAGACCATATCATTTCTCACTTGGCTGAACTACTTTGGTATTTCTCTGACTCTTTCACTATGTCCCCAAATACTTTTTGCTCCCTCTCTCCCTGACCTTCTCCTCTTCTTTTTTTCCATCTTCCCCTATTAAAATTGTAAGGTCTTGAAGGAAGACCTTCTTTATTTTTCTCTCTCTGATATCTTCTTATCACATAGTATGTGCTTAATAAATGTTTATTGAATTGCATTGAATTGAACTGATTGATCAACAAATCTCCTATGACACTCCTCCTTCAAGATCTCTGGTGAGGACATTGAGTTATACTTTCACAAATAAAATTAAAGCCTTTTGCCAACAGCTATCTTTTCTCCCCTTTCTCATCTCTTAACATTTAGAGATTATTCTCAACTATCTCCTCTTTCACTCTGGTCTTGGAAACAGAGGTGGCCCTTCAGCTTACCAAGGTCAATATTTCTACATTAATATTTGATTCTATATTCTCCAATCTCTTCATGCATTTTGTTCCTCACCTCCCCAAACTATCTACCTCAGTCTCTCTTATCCTTAATCTCTCCCTATCTGCTGGCTGCTAGAAACACACCTTCTCTCTCCAGGACTAAAAACTTTTCATTTAATCCTACCATCCATACTAGCTAGCAATCCAACTCTCCTTCTCCCCATTTAGGTTAAATAACTTGAGAAAGACATCTACAATCTACTGCTCCTACTTCCTCTCCTCTCACTCTCTTCAATAGGTGGTTGCTGAAAGGTTTTGAATAGAGTGGAGTCATGACCAGAGCTATATACAGAAAAGATTACACTGGCAAAGGTATGAAGGAAAAATTGAAGAAATGAAAATGTAATCTACCTGATGGGATAAACTGTCATTTTGCCTTTCTAACACAGTACTTATCATATTAATTGATTGAATTGATGGTCTTGGTGTCCAGTATTTGGGTAATGGCAGTAGAAATACAAAACAGAATAATGGGATAATAACAATGGTATATCTTGATCTGTAAGAGACTTCAGAAGCCATCTAGCACCATCATTTTACAGAAGAAACTGAGGTACAAGTAGGCAGCCATTCTTATGAAAAAGAATTAGAGGTTTTATTAAACTTCAAGAGAAATATGTCAATAGTGATATATGGAGCCAAAAAATTCTCTTAGTCTGTGTCAAGAAAGATATAAAATCCAGGACAAGGGAGGTGAAAATAAATCTTATCAGAACATATTTAGAAAACTATCTCTACTTAGAAGATTCATATTTTAAGAAGAGTATTGATATTGCAGAAAGTATCCACAGAAATGCAATGAGAATGGTGAAGGTCCTCAAGATCATTCCACAGGAGCATTAAGGAATGAGAAATGTTTAATTTTTAGTAAAGAAGAGCTTGGGGAAAGTGGTTGATAGTTATCATTAATATTTGAAGGGATTGTGAAAAAAAAGATCAGATTTGTTCTGTTTGACTCCTAAGTGTGTAGGTAGAAATTTTTTTTTTAATTTTAAACCCTTAACTTCTGTGTATTGACTTATAGGTAGAAGATTGGTAAGGGTAGGCAATGGGGGTCAAGTGACTTGCCCAGGGTCACACAGCTGGGAAGTGTCTGAGGCCAGACCTGAACCTAGGACCTCCCGTCTCTAGGCCTGGCCCTCAATCCACTGAGCTACCCAGCTGCCCCTAAAGGTAGAAATTTGATGTACATGAGCTGCATTTACCCAGCATCCTTTTTAAGTTAAATGCTCACTTTACGTTGTAACATTTTAGGGGAGGAATGCAGCTCAGGTCCATCAAATTTCCACCTCCACATTAGGAATCAATGGGTAAAAATGAAAATATAAATATAAAATATAAATATTTAGGTTTGCATTTGATTCAAAAAGGTCAGTATGCATATACACACTCAAATGGACATAGACATTTATCAAACCTAACAGTGAAGAAGTGGGGAAGAGGAATGAAAGACAGGACATGATAAAATGGAGGTCAATTAAGAGTACCAATGGTCAGATGCAAAAGAAACTTTTGAGTAGGGGCAAGACAAAAAGAGAATGAAGAATAAATTGAAGAAAATAAGTAAGGGAAATGCACAGTAAAAAATCATAACTGAATATGAATGTATGTATTCACACATAAAATGGAAGCAGATAGCAAAGTGGATTAGAAACCAGAATCCAACAGAAAGGAGTATACATTTTTTTCCTGAACTATACATAGCACCTTCACAAAACTGACCACTTATTAGGGCATAAAAACCTCACAAAAGCTGAAAATCATAAATATTAAGTGCAATCTTTTGGGAACATAATGCAATAAAAATCACATTCAATGTAAGGCTGTAGAAAAATAGCTTAAAATTAATTTGAAACAAAACAATATAATCCTAAAGAATGAGTGGGTCAAATGGAAAATCATAAAAGTAATTTCATTGAAGAGAATGACAGTGATGAGGCAACATACCAAAATTTGTGGGATGCAACCAAAGCAGTAGGTAAAATTTATCTTTCTGCAATCAAACAAATAAAAGAGAGAAAGAACAGTCAATCAATTGGGTATGCCACTGAAAAAAACATAGAAAAGCAATAAATTAAAACCCCAATTAAAACACCAAAAAAAAGAAATCCTGAGAAATAAAAAAATAAATGAAACTTAAAGTAAAAAAATCAACTAATAAATAAAATTAGGAGCTAGTTTTCAGGAAAAAATAAAATAAAATATTGGTTAATTTGATTTAAAAAAAGAAAAAACTAAATTACCAGTAATAAAAAATTAAAGAGGTAAAGGCATTACCAATGAAGAGGATATTAGTTAAGTAACAGAAGTTATTTAGCCAAATTACATGATAATTTATGTGAAATAGAATATTTGAAAAATTATGAATTGCCCAGATTAACTGAAGAGGAAATAGAATATTTAAATAACTCTATTGTGGATAAAGAAATTGAATAAGCCATGAAAAAGTTCCCTAAGAAAAAAGCCCCAGGACCATATGCATTTACAAGTGAAATCTAACAAACATATAAGGAACAATTAATCCTAATGCAATATAAACTATTTGAAAAAATAGACAAGGAAAAAATGCCATCAAATTCATTTTATGACACAAATACAGTTTTAATATCTAAACTAAGGAGAGCAAAAACTGAGAAAGAAAACTATAGTCCAATTTCCTTAATCAATATAAAAATTTTAAATAAAATACTAGGAAGGAGATTTCAGCTACATATCATAAAAATTATACACTCTAAGTAGAATTTATACCAGGAAGGCAGGGATGGTTCAATGTTAGGAAAATTATTACTATAATTGATCATATAAATAATGAAAATAGCATTAATCTTTATTGTCACAATAGATGCAGAAAAAGCTTTTGACAATATACAGCACCAATTAATTAAAAACTCTAGAAAAAATAGGAATAATAGAGCTTTTTTTAAAAATGATAAGTAGCACCTATCTATAGCTAAGAGCAAGCATTATCTATAATAGATAGGTCAGATGTCATCTCAATAAGATGAAGGCTGAATAAATGTCTAATATCATCACCATCAAGCCAACATAATAAAAATAATAATTCTAATTATTTAGTTCCATACCAATCAAAATACCAATTAATTATCTTATAGTATTAGAAAAAATAATTAAATTAATGTTGAAAAACAAAAGGTCAAGAATATAATGAAAATCCATTTTAAAAATCTGAATTAGTCTAACAGTACCAAATTTCAAACTATATTACAAAGCAGTAATTATCCAAATAATCTCAAATTGGCTAAGAAATACAATGCTGGACCAATGTAATAAATTGGATACATCATACCCTGTAATAAATGTCCAAAGTAATGTAAAGTTTGATTAAACCCAATGATTCAAGCTTTTACAGTCATCACGTGACAAAATTATTGAGAAAACGGGATTAGTTTGGCAGAAACTAGACATACACTAACTTCTCACATCATATACTGAGAGATATTCAAAATAGATAAATTATTGAGATAAAAAGGGTGCTATCATAAGTAAATTAGAGGAGCATAGAAAAAAATACCTATTAGATGTATAGTTAATTGGAAAGTTTATGATCAAACAAGAGATACTGAGAATCACAGAAATTCAAATAGTTAGTTTTGATTATATGATTTTATAAAAACTTAAGGAATGGAGCCAACATAAGAAAAAAGGAAAAAGGGCAACAATTATAGCAAGTTTCTCTGATAAAGGCCTCATTTCTCAAATATATAGGGAGCTAAACCAAATTTATAAAACTATGAACAATTCCCCAAGTGATATGAGTATATGAACAGGCAATTTTCAGAAGAGATCAAAGGTGTTTATAGTTATATGAAAAAAATGCTCTGTCACTATTGATTAGAAAAATGCAAATTAAAACAACTTAGAGGTTCTACTTCATACTTCTCAGACTGGTGAACATGATGAAAATTCAAATACTGTACAGGATATAAAAAAATTAAGATATTAATGCACTATTGGTTGCAAACTGGTCTAACCATTCTAGAAAACAAATTGGTGCTATGCTCAAAGGGTTATAAAATTGAGTATATCTTGTGACCTAGAAATACTCCTCCTAGTTTTATATTCCAAAGAAAGCAAAGGGGAAAAGACCACTATGTAAGAAAAATGCATCCAGAACACAAAAATATATCAGCTCTTTTTGTAGTCACAAAGTATTGGAAGTTGTGGGGATGCTCAGCAATTGAGGGAATGACTCAATAAGTTGTGGTATATGATTGCGATGGGAAACTATTGTGTTACATGAAATAAGGAGCAATTTAAGAAAAATTTGGGAAGATTTAGATTAACTGATAGAAAGTGAAGTAAGTAGAATCCAGAAAACATTGTACACAGTAACAGCAATATTGTAATGATAAACGATTGTTAAAGACAAGTACTATTATCAAGGCAATGATCTGCAGCAACTCCTAAAGATCTACAATGAAAAATGCTGCTGTCCACCTCTAGAAAAAGAAGTGATAGATTCTGATTGAAGATTGAAATATACTTTTTTTTGCTTTATATAGGCTTCTTTCTCTTTATTGCTTTTTCAGGGAAAAGTTCAATGTTTCCTATAACTTTACATGTATGATAATATCATATTACTTACCTTCTCAATGGGTAGAAGAAGATCATGAGGGAGAAAGAATTTGGAACTCAAAATTCAAGAAAAACTGAATGTTAAAAAGAATCTAATATATTAATAAAAAAACAATTAGAACTCTCCAAAAGTAGCATGAATTGGTTTATAAATTAGGTATTTGGGGGATTATTATGCAAATGGATGTTAAACTAGATGGCCTTGGAGGGCCCCTTCCAATGCTAAAAGTTTTTGAACTTATAGAGAAATATGATGATACTGAGATGATAAAAGAGAAGTTCATAGAATTTCACACTAGCTTCATTCTTTTCACTGGAAATATTAGGGCATTTATTGTAATATATAGTTGGTAGCCTCAGAAGGGGAAAAAATCTTGAAGCAGTTCATGTGGTGAATGAGATTCAATTCATTAAGTCCATGATATAATAGATAGGGTGCCTTTATTGCAAACAGCTTTGATTACTATATAAATTTTTGTTTTATTTTTAGGTATTTAGTGCTATGCAAATAGCATTAAATTTTAAATTGTTTTAATACTTTAAAATAAGCACAAAATAAAATAAGACTATGAGCTCTTATTTGTGATTACAAAGTATGACAATATATACACATATATGTAAATATTTGTCAGCATATATATACACATTTACATATACATATATATGTATTTACCTAATTTTTCCATATCATTTTCATAGACATCTATTTGAAAAATCAATAGCAGTGGCCCCACTTTTAATAAAACAAAGAAATTCCTTTAGAAACATAAAATGCTAAGTAAGTACATTATTAGTGACAACGACAATTTTCACTCCTTAGAAGATGAGTAAGTAGGAGAGGCTAAATTCAAAGCCACAATTGGCCAAAGATTAAACAAACACAGGTCTGTTTTGGTAGAAAGCTTTTTAAAAGCCAGAACTCAGCTTTTCAAGTTAATGCAATTCAAACTTACTATGCTTTTCTTTCTCCCTTCTCTTTAAATAAATTCAACTTTGTATTTTTCATCTTGTTTTTGGAATTCTTCCAGGTCACCACTGTAAGAAGCACACACAAGGCACTTGGCACTAAACTTCTGGGAGTTTGCCCACATCTGCCTCTGAATGCCTGCCTGCTTACCTTTGATGCTGCATTCAACACCTAAACTTAAAATAAAGCAGAATTTTAAACCAAAATGTTCTGCAGAGAACAATGGATGGACTCACCAATCAGCGGCCTGAGATAAGTTCCATGAACAAAAAGGTCTGGAAACTGAAATAGCTTTTCTATCTCAAGATGGGAACAATTGGCTTTCATTTGAGGGAGATGAAGGGTAACACTACATTTGAGAGCTGGAGAAGAATAAATGGTGGTGACAGTTGTGCTGATTCATGAATTTTTAAAAACAATTCTGAAATATTGTAAGAATTTCTATATTGTTTTCCTTAAAATGTTAATGACACAGATACGTATGTATATGCATGTATGTAATATTATAAACATTCAAACATTCATATTTAGGCATGTGTACCTCAGTATTTAAAGATGTATGCTTTCATTAATGTGGTCTCCTTTTCACCAACTAACACATATTTTATTAGATAATTTAATAGAGTGATATGGTCAAACATATTCATCACCCCTTGGACAATTAGTTTCTTTGAATTTGCTGGTTCTTGGACAACACATGACCCTTTCCAAAGCCTGTACTCAAAGCCTTTCCAGCTTGGCAGTACTTGCAAGAACTTGAGCCATGCTAGTATAGCCTTTATGATTCTGGCATCACTGCCACACCATGGTAGAAAGGCTTGAGTGGAACACACACACACACACACACACACACACACACACACACACTGAAGTGACATACTATTGTTCAATTTGAAATAATCTAGCTCTCTACTACATTTTCCTTGGATTCACATATGAACTAGTGTTGTGTGCAGATGCAAAGCATAGAATCCCTGCAAAGGTACAGGAAGTCCCTCACCCAAAGTTCTCCAGGGGGGTCTGCATCTGCACACAACACTAGTTACATTGGGAATTTCTTTGGAAGGGCCTGAAATTCTTGTTCCTTTGTTTTATAGTCAAGTGCCCATCCTATTAAAATATCACTTTAAAAATGTCCTCAGTCATTAGTTAGTTTAACTTCAGCGCATCACTCAGAAAAAAACCATGTTTGGGAAAATCTTCAATTTATATCCAGGGGAGAATGAAGTTGACATTTTCCAATATAAATTTGAGAAGGATGAAGCTTCTTAAATAAATCTAATTTAGATAAATTAAATAGCTGTATGAGAATAATTAATAAGTAGAGAAGATAGGGACTTGATCTGCCCTGAAAGAAGTAGCCCACCATAAATTTAGGAAAGGATGCCACCACACAATTGGGTTGGGTACACCTTCATTTGAAAGTTCATGTGCTAGTTTACAAGGCTATCAAGGTGTTTACTAGGCACTTGGAATCACAGAACTTAAGAGCTGAAAGAGACTAAAGCAAATATCTAGTCTTTTAAGATTTTTTAAAGATCTTTTAATTTTAATTTTAATTTTAAGATCATTTAAGAGATGAGGAAACTGAGGTAAGTAAGGCTCGAACCTGTGTCTTCTGACTTCTAATCCAATTTCCTGTCCACTATATAATACCACTAAGAATGATGTAAAAGGTGAAGCAGTGTGGTATAATGAAAAAACACACTCGGGTCCATTAGAGATAAGCAGTTTGGAAGACAGTAATGGAAATAATAAAATTATAAAATCACTATTGGGAAAGGATAGACTTTTGATGAAAAAATTGGGGAAATAAACATTATTCCAGGGACTGAAAGATCAAGAGTTACTTAATTGTCATTGAAAAGATGAAAGATCATTTATGAAGAGAATGCTGATCATATAGCCATATAAATGAAAGCATGACAAATTTTGGTTTGTAGCATGCATATTGGAAGGGGCAGTAGATTTGAAAAGAATCTGGGTTCATATCCCAGAAATATATTAAATATTTTTTTTGGTCCTTAGGTAACAAACCCACTTACTCCTTCAGAGCTTCGGTTTCCTCATCTGTTAAATGTGGGATTTGACCTAAATGGTCTCCAGCTCTAAATTCTCTGATCCTGGGGGCAGAGAGGTGGCTCAGGAGATTGAAAGCTAGGCCTAGAGACAAATCTAGGTTCAAATCTGGCTTCAGACATTTTCTAGCTGTGTGACCCTGGGCAAATCTCTTAACCCCCATTGCCTAGCCCTTATTGCTCTTCTGCCTTAGATTCAATAGTGATTCTAAGACTAAGGTAAGGGTTTAAAAAAATAAATAAATTCTGATGAATAAATCTCTGATCCTCTAAAAAATCTCTTCCTTACCATTAAGTCAAATCAATACTGGAATAAGCTGCTAAAGTTGGTTGTGGTATCTTTATTATTGGTGATTTTTATAAAGGGAACAGACAAGATTCTGCCTTATATGGTTTACATATTCACTAGCTTAAAAAATATGGTTGAATTGGACATTCTCTTGATATTCCTTCCAGCACTATTATTCAATGATTTTATGAGATATATTTCCTATTATATTGTGAGCTTCTATAAGGTAAGACCTGCTTTTTGCTTTTATTTGTATCCCCCAAATTTAGCACAATGCCTGGTACTTAATAAATGCTTCTTCACTGACTAAATGAGTAATTTAAAGCATTACAGGATTTAGAACTTGTCAAATATTTTCATTTTAAAGATGAAGAAACTGAGGTCCAGAGAGGTTACATGACTTGATCAAAATGACATAGATAGAAAGGTAACTGAGCTGGGACTGAATCTCAGCTCCTTTGATTCGAGATTCACTGTTTCTTATTTTTTCCCCCTATTGTTGCATGTTGTTTCCTAGGATCAACGATTAGCTTCATAACTTGAAGGGACTCTAGAGGACATGTAGACTTAGCCCATATTTTTGCTGATGAGACTCGGGGCAAATAGGTAGTAAGTGACAATCCTGGGGATTCTAACAAAGGTTCTCTGGATCCACATCCAACTGTTTTCATGCTACAGAAAATCTGTAGACCTTCTTGCCTTTTTTTTTTTTAACCCTTGTACTTTGGTGTATTGTCTCATAGGTGGAAGATTGGTAAGGGTGGGCAATGGGGGTCAAGTGACTTGCCCAGGGTCACACAGCTGGGAAGTGGCTGAGGCCGGGTTTGAACCTAGGACCTCCCGTCTCTAGGCCTGACTCTCACTCCACTGAGCTACCCAGCTGCCCCCACCTTCTTGCCTTTTAAAGAAGATTCTAACAGGGTTCTCTCAGTCCAATTCAATGGAAAAGACCTGAATTTGATGTCCTTTGTATAAAAGGCAGCAAGTGATATTTAGATAGATAAATGGAAGAACTTTCCAGCAGTTCCTGTCCCTGACTATGGAGAGCAAAGGTAACCTCCTTCCCTTGAGATCTAACAGGACCATCAGCTTCAAGGGTTAAAGCTGTTTCTAGTTAGAGATTCAGTTTAGTATATTCACCAGGGAATCAAAGACTCAATAAATGGAATTTTGAAAAGCTTGAATACACTGGGATACTGGGCCAGCTCTAATTCATCACAATTTATTACTCCTCATAAGACAAATACTAAGCAGCTCTAGTGTCTCAGATGGCGTTACCTATTCGCTACCGTACCAAAATTTGAAATCAGCTTTCATCTCCTTATTCTCTCCCCGAAATTGTACAGGAACAAGGATAGGTAGTAGAAATGGGGGAAGGGCTGAGAATTCAGAACTGTTTTAGTTCAACTGCACTCATGGCAAATGACAAAAAAATATTCTCTGGGAGTAATCAGTCAGGATTATATATTCTCTTGGTTTACTAAGAAAGGCTGACTTTGAGCCAAACTGGCTCCTGTTGGACCAGTGCTCTTGGGTAATGCTCACTTCATTTATCACAGCTGAGGTATGGACGGAGGCACAGGAAACCTCATTTTTAGATATTAATATTGGGAGAGGGAGGAAGTAAGGAGAAGGAAAGTAAAACGCAAGGAACCAAATCAGATTTAGAAATTGGGGTGGGGGGTGGTATGTGGAATAAGTTTCTTAAATGTTCAAAGAAAGCAGCTGGAAAAAATAACATGCCTAAAAGAACTCAAGTATATAATACAAGGTCATAGGGATTGTAGGATTTGGCGCTGTAAGGGACCAGAGAGGTTGTCTAGTCCAATCTCCTCATTTTACAAATGAGGAAACTGAAGCACACAGGTAGCGAGAAGCACAGGTAGAATTAGAACTCAGTTTTCTCTGACTATAGATACAGTACTTTTTCCTATAGCTGAAAAACATACATGTGCCTACACATATATGTGTTTACATGCACACATATATCACATGCATTTAAATATTTTAATATATGTGCATATATTTCAATACTTTATATAAAGCGATGTTATCCAAGTGGTTACTCTCATCACTGAAGTAGACAGCAGCTTTTTCATCCTATGATATTCTTTTCCATGTCCTCCTTCTAAGACTCATTACATTTCATGGGCACTAAATTACACATCATTCAGGCTATCCGTCATCCTTTTGTTTCATGGGTTGCCATGAGAAGATTTTTTTTTCTTTCAGTGTTAACATTTATTTTGTACGAGACTCCACTGTTACATTGGACATTTTCTTTTATTCCTCTTCAGTAACCCAGTGGCCAACAGCCTCTTGGCTCAGGTTTACCAGTTTCCGCTAGAGAAGAGAGTCAGGCTAACTAAACCGAGGGGGTTCTTCCCTTTAATGAACTAGAGTGTCTTAAGCTAGGAGGAATAAAAATCCATTCCTGGGTCTGTGGGTGTGCCAGGGATGAAGAATATTTAGTCCACCAGGGGTCAAATAAGCCTTCTTCCTTGAGATCCTGTGGGGTTGGGTTCTTCTCTTTAGGGAAAGGATGAAGCCATCAAAGGAGCAGAAGATCAATGTCCCAAATGCTATTAGTCAAACTTCTCAGAATAAAAATAGGATTAAGGCCACCCAGAGCCAAAAGGGTAGTTTGGGTATTCCTAAGAAACTAAGTTCAAGGGATCGATGTATGAGAAGCTTTGAGAAAGAACTAGAGGGAATAAAGTAAAGAAACAATAAGAGTGAAGGGCTAGAAACATAGCAGTTTTTATTGTCCTTCACAGCAAGTCATGAAACTAAAAGTACTATGTGATATGGAATCATATTCTACCCCACTCTCAAAGTCTCTGGGGCTAAATTTGAACCCATATCTTCTTGATACAAGATCCGGGACTCTACCCACTATACCAGTGATGGGCAAACTTTTTAAAGAGGGGGCCAAAGGAAAGGAAATGCTCATCCGTCAGTCTGTTTCTAAGGCAACTCTTTTGAAGTTTCATTGTATTGTATCCTACTCACTGTGTTCCTCAGATTAGGAATAATGGCCAGATAGAACATTTCAGGGGGCTGCATCTGGCCTGCGGGCCATAGTTTGCCCATCATTGCTATCCTGTCCTGGAATTTCCCTTAACACCTGAGATCTACTCAACCTTGAACATCCACCAGCTGCTGAGGCTTTCTCATCCAAAACATCACTTTCCTTTACCATACATCTTCTCCCATGGGTGAATTTCTTTGAAAGACCTCATTTTGGGGCCAACACCCAAGAAGGCCAGCTCTCATTCCCTTTTTGGATCTACATTTGACTTTCTGGCCTTATTTTCTTCTCTCCTCCATGCACTTAGCTTATCAGATGGTTGGTCTGTTGTTTTCCCTACTAGAATGTAAATTCCTTTATGGCAAAGACTGTCCTTTTGTTTGTGCTTTTAACTCTAGCACAGAGTATAGTGCTTAGTATTTAGACCTGAACATATCCATCTTGGTCTCTGGGTCTGACAGAAGTCACCACCAAAGACAAGGTTCAATAACCTTATTTACTGGCAAAAATAACCATTTTACAGTTAACATTAAAAATGTTTACTGCCTTATCATTCCTATGGTAAGGTATTTTAAATTTATCATCTCACTTAACTCAGAGCTATTTTCTATTTCCATCTTTTATTACCTCATCATTACAATATATTTTTATAATATGTTGCAATTTCCAAATTTACACAAGCTTCTGACTGATCAGGATCCTTTCCCTAAGATTGCTAGGTGGCCATCAAGATGATGATCGAACATGACAATTATACCTTTGAAGGAAACACAAATTATAAAATGAAGCAACTGGAAATATGTATACTTGAAGAAGAGATTTGTTAAGGAAGGGTGCAATCATGATAACTGTCTTCAGTCAAGGGAAATGATATACACTACAGCAGAGAATTAGGAACAGTTAGTAGAGGTTAAAGGGAAGCAGATTTCTTTGAGTGATATAGAGAAGGAAGAACAACTCAAGTCCTACTTTGCTTCTTTTTTTTTTTTTTTAACAAAGGAAAATGATCTTCAGGCTGTGAATTGAAATCAATAAGGAAAGAAGCAGAAGCAACAGAGTGTACCTAGCAGGCCTTAATGACTACAAGTTACTGTGACTGATGAATGACCAAAATATCACAATCTCATAAATCCTTGCTCTATTTTACAAAAAAAAAAAAAATAGAAACAAGTTTAAGATTTCAAATAGCACGCCAGCAATCTTAATGTAGATTCCTGGTAATAGTCTAAAAGGGATTATCTTGGCATCCAAAGTATATAGACAAATAATAGAATTATATAAGATCAAAAACCATTTCCCAATACACAAGTGGTCAGTGGATATAATCAAATAGTTCTCAATTAAGCACTGAAAACTATTCATAGCCAAATAAAATAATTTAAGTAGGCCTTTGAACTAAAAAAATTTTAATAATTATATTTTAATATAATTGGTTCCCTTTGTAATCCCATATATTTTATTTTATGGGTTTGAAAACATAATTTTGAGGAGTCCATAGGCTTCACCAGACTGCCAGAGACACCCCTAATAACAAGGAAAAGTTCACAATGCCTGTGGTAGAAGATATTTATGTTAAATTACATATTACCTAAATGGGACTTGGTTGTCTGGAATTGATCAGTAGTAAAACAGATCAACATTTTGAGGCTCTAATTGTTGTTTTCTGTAGGACTCAGAGAAGCAGATTCTGTTTAGCCAAATCTTGCACTGGTAGTTTGAGATCTAGACAGTGGGATTTAATCTTCCTTTTGTGACGCACTTTTACAGATACACGTTCTAAAATATTTATTGAATTGTAAGAAGTAAGATAAGGTACTATGTTACTAGGGATATTCCTAGAATGTATGGTGAAACCCAGATTGCTGCTTCTGTTAGAGAGTTTACAGGTATGAAAGTAAACTTGGCCTTGAGCCTAGTGACTGTAACAAAAGAAGAATAGGATTACTTCTTATGGGGGGAAAAGAAACTAATGATGTAACTGGAGGAACACTGTGCTAAGAATTGGGACTGCTAAGCCTCAGGCTTAGAACATCAACATTTTGGTAACAATATTACCTTGAGCAAGTCATTACACCTCTCTAGGCCTTCGTTTCCTCTTCCTTAAACAGTGGAAGTTGGAATAAATGATCTTTAAGGTTCCTTCCAGATGTAAGAATTCTATGCCTCTGTGATCTTTAATCAGACATATACAAGCACATATACACCATCCAAAATGGCAGGCAGCCAGAAATAGAGAGATAAAATGAAGGGAATGAAAAGAAAGGTTCTGACAACCAGGGATGATAGAGAAAAGTTGACACCTGTTGAAATGACTGTAATTCTTTTAAAATCATCAAAAGAGAATCAAGTAATCCCACCATTAGCAGCAAGAGTCCTAATGTGATAATATATTGGGAAAATTCCAAAATTGGCCTGTCTGGTATTCTGACTTTTAAAAATAGACAGAGAGAATTACAGGAAGATGGCTGAGTGAAAGGACATGTCTAAAGCCTGTCTCAATCTCATCACTTCAAAAGAGAAATTAGAAAAACTACCAGATAATTAAGGAACAACAAAAAAAGGAAAAGAAAGAAATTCTATACCATAAATAGCACAGAAAAACCAGCAGAGATTGATTAAACATCAACTCTTATGAATTAATTTAAAAGACTTCATGATATAATAAAGAAATAATGTGGAAAAAAGAGAGCAGTATATTATAGTAAATAGAGAGCCTTTATGGAATCTGAAAAATTTTACTTCTCACACATAATAACTGTGTGACCCTAGCTATGTAACTTAACTGCTTAGTACTTCTAGACAAATATCTAAGGCTATATATTGAAGAGCTTTTGTTGATCTGCGTTAGTAGGAGGAGTTTTCTTAATCAAGAATACCCTATCCTGTTAAAATTACAGGTTTGACCAACAAAAAGAGACTGCTGGGAGAAATTTCCATTAAAAGGCAATAATACTGTAATAACTAATGATCAATTGTTAGAAATGAGAAAGAAACAAACTCAAGAACAATGAGTAGCATAGAAGCTTAAATGGATTAAAGGCTAACAGAAAGGGCAGAATTATAACATCTGAATAATTTAAAAAGAAATAAGAGAACTAAAGCTTAAAAAGGAAGGCAGAACATTATAATAAAAGAGAGGATATAATCAAAAAGAGAATGACAGACATGAAGAAAAAAGAGGAATAATGCATCATGGAAAATTCAACACAGTGAATATGAAAGAACCCTTAAAAATTGTACAGTCCAAAGCAGATGACATTGAAAACAGAGCTCACATACAAAAATATTGCTCCCTCCACATTGTGTGAGAAAGCAAAGACCAATAACAAAATAGAGAGTGATTAGAAAGTGACTGAATACATTGTGATTTGTGAATGTAATGAATTCAGAAATGAAGGCTAGGAAGAGTTTTGAAAATATATTTTATTGATAGCTTTTGTTATTATCAGTCATATTTTTCCAATGCATCCTTTTAAAAGATCCCTCTCTTTTTACAAATATTTTTAATAGGAAAATATTTAGCAAAATTAACCAACACATCAATGTCTATGTCCATGATTTTATAGCCATAATCCTTCACCTCTGCAAAAAAAAAAATCTGCCTTCATAAAAAACTCTTTTTGGGGCCAAAACTTATCACTATAATTTTACTGAATTCAGTTTCAATTGTTTTGTTATTACTTTTACTTCCATTTACATTGCTTTAGACATATGTTTTTTCTGATTCTGCTAACTATATTTGGAACCAATACATGTTCACTCTCTAATGTTTCTCTATATTCGTTGTATTTATTACATTATATTTATTATTTCTTACACCATGGTCATATTCTATTATTCATATCCCATTACACTGCTGAACTAAAGCATAATTAGCAATTCTCCAAACAATGGGTAACTACATTATTTCTGTTCTTAATTATTACAAAATGTGTTATTGTGATTTTGTTGTTGTTTTATATAGACCCTTTCTTCTTCTTCTTTTTCTTTAGTGGTCTCTTTGAGGTATATGCCTTGCAGTGTAATCTCTGGTTCAAAGGGTATGAACATTTTAGACACTTTTTTTCATATAATTCCAAATAGTTTTCTAAAGTGATTGGACTACTTGTTAGCCTCAATAAACATGTATTAGTATGCCTCTTTTTCCACAACCCATTCAACACTGGCCAAAATTCCTCTTTGGGGTATGTCAATTCGCTGAGTGGGATGGCAAGTTTTGATTTGCATTTCTCTCATTAGTATGCAAGGCATATTATTTAATATGGTTATTAGTAGTTTGTATATATTTTTTCAAAGCCGTTCATATCCTTTAATTACTTATTATTTCTATAAATTGCCTTGATATTTTGGAGAACAGACCTTTAGCAAAAATATTTAATGCAATTTTGCCTTTCTAGTAAATAACTCTAGTGGGGTATGGCAAGAGTGCAGGGAGGTTTCTGTATGCCATCTTTGGCACATGTGCCATAAGTTCACCATCACAAGTCTAGATCTTTTGTTTCTCTAAATGAGTGTTTCATGAGCTGGTTTCATCTAGCTCTATGAAGAATGCCTTTGGTAGAATAATTGGTATGTGATAAATATTTAAATTAATTTAAATGGTATTGTTATTTTATTGGCATATTCTACCCATATTCCAGTTATTTAACTTCTTCATTTCTTTTTTTTTAAAACCCTTACCTTCCATCTTAGAATCAATACTGGGTATTGGTTCTAAGGCAGAAGAAAGGTAAGGGCTAGGCAATTGGGGTTAAGTGACTTGCCCAGGGTAACACAGCTGAGAAGTATCTAAGATCAGATTTGAACCCAGGACCTCCCATCTCTGGGTCTGATTCTCAATCCACTGAGCCACCCAGCTGCACCCAGCTTCTTCATTTCTTGAAGGAACATTTTGTAGTTGTATGTACAGATGTCTTCAATGTGCTTTGGTAACTTGACTCAGATATTTTATAAGTTTTAAGTTATGTTAAAATAACTTTCATTTCCATTATTCCTTCCTGAACTTTTATGCCAAAATTGTTGGTTTTTGTGGGTTCATTTTGTATTCTGCTCCCTCAAGAAAATTATTACCTCATAGTTTCTACACTAATACTCTGGGATTTTCTAAGGAAACCATAATGACATAAGCAAATGGTTATAGTTTTGTCTTCCCTCACCTATTTTTATACCTTTTACTTCTTTTTTCTTGTCCTATTGTTATTGCTAGCATTTCTAGAACAATGTCAAATAGAAGGAAAGGGGGGCATCTGGGCTCAACTCATATTTATTGCAAAAGCTTCTAGGATTTGCCAATTATATATTCCTAGTTTTGGGGTTTTAACAGATGCTCTTCTTAAATAACATTTTCAAAGCCTCTTCTATGCCTAAGCTTTGTTGGGTTTTTAGAATTAATAGAAGTTAGACTTTGTCAAAGGCTTTTTCTTCATTTTGATATAATCACATGGCCTTTGCTTGATGATTAAATCTTATTAAGTATAATTATTTATTTTACTACTTTCCTCATAAAAATCTAGAAAGGTATCTCAATAATATAAAGTAAAGAAATACTCCAAAAGAACCAACATGTAAAGTTATCAAAGCAATATAAATAAAGGCAATAAAAGCCAAGCTAAGCACATTAACATCATACTGTCATATTGTCATTAATATACTGTCAGAGGTCTAGCACTCATCTTTTCTCTTAACTATAAGTATACTACAAAACTAGAAGATGATCATGCCTATCAGTTGCTTATGGACAATTTTGCTCAATTCCTTTTGTGGATAGTACTTTGTGGAGAATAGTCTTTTGGTGTTGGAAAGTGTCTATTATATCAAAATTATGCCTTTCTAAAGATGA
Organism: Gracilinanus agilis; assembly: GCF_016433145.1. Lineage (NCBI taxonomy): Eukaryota > Metazoa > Chordata > Mammalia > Didelphimorphia > Didelphidae > Gracilinanus > Gracilinanus agilis. The sequence goes on from NC_058130.1 coordinate 110,255,653, forward strand.
GAAAAAACATGTGGAAACTGCTAAAAAACTTATTTGTAAATATCTTGCAGTCAGAAAAAAAGCAAAAAAAATAGCAACATCAAAAGTTCAATACAATTTCTTTAAACAACATCTCTAAAGTATAAAATGCTGATATGGAATATAATTTCAAATTGAAGTAGAAACCCATCTTTTTGTGATCCACTGAATAATCTGTTTCTGCTGGAATGGATTATATTTATATTGAAGGAGGGACCTTGAAGAAAAGTAGAAGTATTTTAATATACTCTATGCAAACTTAAACTGACTAACCTTTCCCATCATCTCTTACAAAAGTTTTGGGGAGCATATAAAAGGGGTTTTGTGATACAAATTTATAATAGACTCAGAAAAAATAATACTTGAAGCCTGTTTGTGACCCCTTAGATTTGAGAAATGACTACACTTTAGTACTTCTATCCTCATCAAGAGGACATCTTTTCTCCATCCCATCCCTCCTTAAAACTGCCTTTGTAGTGGATCTTTAGGTATTTTTCAGAGCCAGGGCAACATGGTACAATTAGAAAGACCTAGACATGAATTCAGAGAAGATAGGTTTGAATCTGTCTTTGCTTTGATTAATTGTTAGGTAGGTCACTTTTCCCCTCAGATCTCAATGCCCTTAACTAGAATATAAGGAGATTAGATTATCTAGTGTTTTTTGTAGCTCTGTATTCCATAGTGCTATTATTTGCTAGTCTAAAATTGCCCCCAGATAAATGTAGTCTGCCTTCTAAGTGGCTGTATTAAGAAATTTAACTAGACAATTTTATATTCATTAGGCAGAGATAAAACATTAAAATGATGTGCTATCTAAATAGATAGGCATAGCCTGGTTACCTGGTTATTTGCTATATAGATTGTGAAGCAAGTATTATGCTTCTCTATATACTCCCATGTAAGTGAACACTCAAGCTTAGCTTGCTAAATTAAAGCTTTTTGATGGAGATGTGGTCAAAATATATCAATAATTCTAAGCTGAAATTTTATTAATGTTGCTTCTCCCTACTCTTACATCAATTCTACCATTTTATCAGCCAGAAGAGAATATTCTTGAGTTGTTGTGGCCAAAAAACAAAATCATTATCCCATAGCCAACTTAGTAAGCAGCTTCTCAGAACTGAATTGGATTAGTTCTTGGACAAACGATATGCAGTTCTTCACCAAGTCTTTTTTTCAAGGGTTTTCCAATTTGTTTGTACTTGTCAGTGTTTGCATTCCACTGGCATAGCTTTGAAGAAACCATGATTATCTCCAAACCACAATGAACCAGCAGATAGCTTTTGTTGAGGTGGTCAATGCAATGACAAGAAGACACTTCTGTGTGTTCACTTAATGATATCTACTACTTAAGTAGGCAGCTACGTGGCACTAGATGGCACAGTAGATAGAATTCTGAGCCTGAAGTCAAGAAGACTGATCTTCCTGAGTTCAAATCCAGCATCAAATGTTTATTAGTTGTGTGAAACAGTGCCAGTAACTTAACCCTACTTGCCTCCATTTCTCCTCTGTAAAATGAGCTGGAAAAGGAAATGAGAAAGCACTCCGGTATTTTTGCCAAGAAAATTCCAAATGTACTCATGAAAAACTGGACATGACTGAAACAAGACCAATAATATAGAGCAAAATATTTTACATAAATGATCTCATTTAATATTCACAAAAACTCTATGTGTCAAATCATCTAGGCATATCTCCAAAGTATAAATGAGGAAATTAAGGTCAAGAGAAGCTAAATGGTTCTATCATGAATAGTCCTGCTATTATGCCTATATCACACATGAAAAGTCAAATGACTAGACAATATGAAAGGTGAGCTTTGTATGGATGTTTCTCCTGACTCCACCATTCTTGTCCTATACCACAATGCCTTTATTATAATGATAATCATATATTAAACCTACAATAACTTTACATTGGACTTTACGTCTTTTTCAGTAGATTCTACCTTTGCTAAGGACAAAAATATTTTATTAGCAGCTGATATATTTCAAAAAATAAAGAAAAAAGATATCTTAAAGGATGAAAAGGGAACAAGTGAAAACCTTAGGAATAAGATATATATTGAATATGACTATATAAAAATGAAATCTCACATGCATATGTGTACACATACATATATATTTATTCATTGTTGTTGTTCAGTTGTTTCAGTTATATATCTGACACTTCATGACTCCATTTGAGATTTTCTTGGCAAAGATACTAGAGTGGTTTGATTTTTTCTTTCTCCAGATCATTTTATATGTGAGAAAACTAAGGAAAATAGGATGAAGTGACTTATTCAGGGTCATATAGCTAGAAAGTATCTGAGACCAGACTCAGGTCTTCCTGGCTTCAGGCTCAGTGCTCTATCCATTGAGTCACTGAACCACCTAGCTGAATACATACAAACATACATACATATAAATATATACATACATATATGTATACACATATACACATATACACACACAAATGTGTATTTGTGTAGAGAGAAAGACACACATACACAAAGATAGATTGACATAGAGAGAGATGAGTAAATAGAGGATAGAGATATAGAGACAATAAGGAGAAAGCTAAAGACATTTATTTTTAATTTCCAAAATGGCAAGTTGAATTTACTTAGTTTGGTTGGGTTCATAATGAAATAATGAAGTGAATGCTACCTCATTAAACATTAAGCATCACAGGATCATAGATGTTGAGGTAGAAGGGATTTTGGTGAGCTATTTATTTCAACCTCTGTGTTTTCCTCATGAGAAAATTGAGGCACAGAAAAGTTAAATGGGCTTTCCCAAGGGAAAAATAATTGAATATGAATTTAAGGGTATGCACCAAGAAGAAGAGGAGGGAGATGAAAGGAAAGAGAGTAAGAGATGAGTAGGGAAGAATAATTGAGGAGAGCTATGGAGAGTAAAGAAGAGGACGACTCCAAATATGGTCTGATATGGTGGAAAGCTAAAATTTTATAGTTAGTTGTTTGTGGAGACCAAAATATGACCCTACCAATCACCACAAATGCCCAACATCCACCATGTACTCCCATCCATATAACTTGACATAGCTATTTCATGTCGGGTACAGTCTTGTGGACATGATCAAGGTAAGGAGCTTACCCTTTGTAGTTATATAATATATTGACTTTGGGTTGGCTCTAGAGGAATGGTTCCTTGCCTCCAGCTCCTGAATTTACTACAGCTGCCAAATGGTTCCAAAACCTCTCAGGCTCAATCCCAATGCTGTAGAAATTCCACAGTCCTGGCAGATCAGGTTTCGCATCAATATTTTTGTGGGCTGCTTGCCAAAGCGTTATCAAGGAAAAACATAATTACAGGCGAGACTGTTGCAAACTCATTCTACATACTCTCCCCTCCTGTCTCAGCCACTAAAGGATAATATAATAAAAATGTTATAAGATACTTCATCTGCATTTTCTGTAATTCTATTTTCATTTTAGTTCAAATGCTGAATTGAGGAAGACTCCAAATAAAACCAGAGCTACTGTCACTCATCTCCTAAAATGCCAGAAGCATCTGCCTTAGGAAAGAGTGTATTATGAACTAAACTTCATCATAATGCAGATAAAGAAAAGAGAAACAGGAGATGGGGTAGTAGTGGTAGAAACAAGATACTCATAGATCTTAAAGCTGAAAGAGATCTTGGAGAACATCTAGTCCAACTTACTCCGAATGCAGATAAGAAAACTGAAATCCAAAATGTGGAAATTAATTGCCCACATTATGCAGATAGGACCGGAGTTGGAATTTGAACCCAACTATTGTGATTCCAAATCTAGCATTCTTAATATGCACACCTTTATGATAAAAACTGATCTGACAAAAGGACTTTTCTTTTATTTACCCATAAATCTAATTAAGTATTTCAAAACATCTAACTTAGCTAAAATTAACATTCATTTTAAGTTTTTAATTTATTTATAACTCTTATAATGCTAATGTAATTCAGAATGAAACACACTATACAATGGAAAGATTCTGGATTTAGATTCAGAAAACCTGGATTTTCTTCCTTGTTTTCTTTCACTTTGCTCACTTAGAAATTTGGGAAAAGCCACATAGACTTCCAGAACCTCAACATCAATAAAATGGGAAAATAATACTTGTGTAACCCCCTCTCACTAATAGTCAAGTGGCTTAGTGGATAGAGTCTTGGGCCTGAAGTCAGGAAGGTTCGTCTTCCTGAGCTCAAATCTGTTCCCAGAGACTTATTAGCTGTGTGACCCTGGACAAGTTACTTAACTCTTTTGCCTTATTTCTTCTTCTGTAAAAATGAGCTAGAGAAGAAAGTGGCAAATCACACCAACACCTTTTGCCAAGAAAACCACAAATGGGGTCATGAAGAGCTGGGAATGATTGAAAATGACTGAACAACAAACCTACTTTACAGGATAGCAATTAATGTCAAAAGAGATGTTTCAAACAGACTGTATAAATCTTAAATACTATGTAAATGGGAGTGCTTGTGCTAGTGGTAGTGGTGGTAGAAGTAGTAGTAGTAGTAGTAGTTGTTGTTGTTGTTGTTGTTGTTGTTGTTGTTGTTGTTGTAGTAATAGGAAAAAGGGAGGCAGAAGTTGTCGTCAGCTTATTTTTGGAAACTAGGGTGTATCTGATAGCAGTTTAAAACCTGATTTCTGCCAGTGAAATAATAGGAAAGTTATCTTTAAAGAGTCCAAAATTAGTGATAAATGTAGGCTATTCAGGGGGTTGGTAGAAAAGGTATAGTGCATTATTTCAGCTTATGAAAACTTAGCATTAACTGAATACCTACTAGAGCATGACTTGGTGGTTAGAATAATGCATCACAACCTGCTATTTTCCATGGGCTGAAAGATCCTCCAGTACCAATACAAACCTCAAAATATCTCAGAGAACTCAACAAATAAATGTCTTGGAAGTGGACCATTATCACAGACTGAGCCATTAACTACAACCAAAGATATTATGCTGACTCATAAAAACTTAAGAAGTGTGTTTTGAAAGAAGTTGCCATATCAAATTGTCAGAATCTCTTGAGCTAAATGAAGATGAAAGAAATGGAATGGAAACTCAAATGAATTGGATGAGGTACAAATTATACCAATCATCCGATCTGCTCTTAGACATGTGATAAGAATAGTAACATGGGGGCAGCTGGGTAGCTCAGTGGAGTGAGAGTCAGGCCTAGAGACAGGAGGTCCTAGGTTCAAATGCGGCCTCAGACACTTCCCAGCTGTGTGACCCTGGGCAAGTCACTTGACCCCCATTGCCCACCCTTACCAATCTTCCACCTATGAGACAATACACCAAAGTACAAGGGTTAAAAAAAAAAAAAGAATGGTAACAGTCTAGAGAGTATAAACTTATATTCTAATACTTTTATTTAATTACATGAAGCAGTTATTTCATCTATTTATGCAGTAGTCTGGTAAACATTTAACATAAAATAATAGTAAGAAACTAATAGTAACAACTTGTAGCAGTTGTTAATAGTAGCAACAACTTGTAGCAGAATCATTTCCATTTGGACATTACTGAAAAACAAGAAAATGAGAATTATTATCATCATGTTTATTTATGGGGAAATGACATAAATATCAATAGTATTCCTATGAAATATGGCATTTTCCAGTGACAGTTTAAGTCTATTATAAAATCTATTATCACCTCTGGTGATTATGACTTTAGAACCAAAGAGGACATTTTATTTAAACATGATTTCAGATTATATAGCTTCACCAGAAATCATATGAAAAACTTATTTAATTCCATAGCTTATTGATAGCTTATTCATTGTCTTTTCTAAGATTGGTGTTATTTAATTATTCTATTTCCTCTTCTGCTAATCTGGACAGTTTATATTTTTGCAACTATTTATCCATTTCACTTAGATTGTCAGTGTTACTAGCATATAATTGGGCAAAATTACCCCTAATAATTGCTTTAATTTCATCTTCATTGATGGTGTATTTATCCTTTCTACTTTTGAGACTAGTAATTTGGTTTTCTTCTTTTTAAAAATCAAATTAACCAACTGCTTATCTATTTTACTTTTTCCTTGTAAAACATTAGTTAAATTATTATTTTACTTTCAATTTTATTAATCTCTCCTTTGATTTTCAAAAATTCTATTTTGGTGTTTAAATGGGGATTTTATTTTATATTTGTTCTATTTTTTTCCTTGTTGTTGCATACCCAATTCATTGATCTGCACTCTCCCTTTTTTACTGATGAATTCATTTAGAGATACAAAAATTTCCCCTAATACTGTTTTGGCTGCAATTATCAAGTTTTGTAATATTGTCTTATTGTTGTCATTCTTTTTAATAAAATTATTATTTCTTTTATTTCTTCTTTGATCCACTTATTTTTTAGCATCAGATTATTTAGTTGGCTATTAGTTTTAATCTGGCCTTCCATGGTCCTTAATAAGTGTAATTTTTATTCCATTATGGTCTGAAAAGGATGCATTTAAAATTTCTTCTTTTCTGCACTTTATCATACAGTTTTTATGTCCTAATAAATGGTCAATTTTTGTGAAGGTGCCATGTACAGTTGAGAGAAAAGTATACTATTTTCTTTTCCCCTTCAGTTTTATTCAGAAGTCTATTATTTCTTGATTTTCTAAGATTCTATTCAATTCCTTAATGTCTTTCTTATTTTATGGTTAGAAGCTGAGGTACCTCATTAGTATAGTTTTACTGTTTCCTAATGTAATTCATTTGTCTTTTCCTTTAAGAAATTGGATGCCATGTTATTTGGTACATATTTGTTTAATATTCCTTCATTGTCTATGGTTTCTATTAACAAGATGTAATTTACATTTGTATCCCTTTTAATTAGGTCTAGTTTGCCTTGTCTAAGTTCATGATTGCTAGTTCTTCCTTTTTAACATCAGCTGAAGCATAATAGATTGTGCTCTATCCCCTTATTTTAACTCTCTCTGTATCTCTCTCTTTCTAATGTGTTTCTTGTAAAAGAATATATTGTTTGATTTTGGTTTATAATCCATTCTGCAATCCACTTCTGTTTTATGGACGAGTTTGTCCCATTCACATTCACAGTTATGATTATTAACTGTGCATTTTCCTTCACCCTATTTTCTTTTGTTTATCTTTCTCTTTTTTTTTATCCCTTCCCTCCTTTAAAGTCTATTTTACTTCTGACCACTGTCTTTGTGTCCTCCCTTTTTTCAATTGCCCTTTCTTTGATCCCTTTTGTCTCCACCTATAAAGTGAGATAAATTATCTTCCCTGTCATTTTGTTAATATGTTTTTCCTTTTTTAAAATCAACTTATTTTCCCCTGCCCTATAAAAGTTCTTTGCATGTCTTTTTTATGTGAAACAGTGTTCATCCTTCTTCCTTTCCCTTCTCCCTTTTTCTAGGGCATTCTTTTTTCTTACCTATATATTTTTATATTATTCCAACATGATCCACTCACTCCCACACACTCTTTATAATGATAAAGATCTTAAAAGATACATGTATCATCTTCCATCCTATAATGTAAACAGTCTAACTTTCTGAGTCCCTTATGGTCTCTCTTTCATGTTTACCATTTCATGTTTCTCTTGAGTCTTGTATTTAAAAGTAAAATTTTTCATTCAGCTCTGGTCTTTTCATCAGAAATCCACAAATATTCTGTATTTCTTTAAATATTCATTTCCCTTGATAAATTAGACTCAGTTTTGATTGTAATCCTAGTTCCTTTGCATTCTGACATGTTATATTCCAAGTCTTCCATTCCTTTAATGTGGTAGCTGTTAAATCTTGTGTGATCCTGACCCTGGTTCCACAGTATTTGAATGGTTTCTTTCTTATTGCTTGAAGTATTTTTTCTTTGACCTGGGAGCTCTGAAATTTGTCTAAACTCTAAAACTATTTTGGGGAGATTTCATTCTTTAAATGTCTATTCTGTTTCAAAGATATCAAATCATCTTTCATTCATGATTTCTTGAAATATGATGTCTAGGATCTTTCTTGGACCACGGCTTTTAGGTAAACTAATAATTCTAAAATTATATCTCCTTGATCTCTTTTCCAAATTCTTAAAGGAAAAGACAAAACAGTCGATTTTTTCTGATGAGATATATAAGATTTTCTTCAATTTTTTCTTTTTTGGTTTTGATTTGTTGTTTCTTAATGTTTGATGTAGTCATTAGCTTCCAACTTGCCCAATTTTAATTTTTAAGGAATCATTTCCTTCAGTGAGCTTTTGTGCCACTTTTTAAATTTAAATTAAAATTTTTGCATTTGGCCAATTCTGCTGTTAAAGTCTTTATTTAATCAGTGAATTTTTGTACCACTTTTTTCCATTTGACAAATTCTACTTTTTTAGATATTATTAGGTATTATTTTCTTCAATATTTTTGTGCCCATTTTTTCCCAAACCTTTCTTTTTTCCAATTATCTTACAAAAAAAAACCCTTTACCTCCCATCTCAGATTCAATACTGTATATTGATTCTAAGGCAGAAGAGCAGGAAGAGATAGGGAATGGAGTTAAGTGACTTTCCCAGGGTCAACAGTTAAGAAGAGTCTGAGGCCATATTTGAACCCAGGACCTCCCATCTCTGGGCCTGGTTCTCAATCCACTGAATCACCCAGGAGCCCCTTCCCATTGTCTTTTAAAAAAACTGTTATTTTCTGTTTTAGAATCAATACTGTAGTTTGGTTCCAAGGCAGAAAAGCAGTAAGGGCTGGGCAATGGGGGTCAAGTGGCCCAGGGTCACACAGCTAGAAGGTATCTGAGGCTAGATTTGAACCGGGACTTCCCATCTTTGGCTTGGTTCTCCATCCACTAAGCCACCCAACTGCCCCCACCCCATTGTCTTTTCAAAATTTTCTTCCTTTGCTTTCACTTATTTACCTAGTTTTTCCTCTGACCCTCTTATGTGAGTTTGAAAATAATTTTTAGCCCATCTAGGAAGTCTTACTAGGCTTGTGTCCAATTCATATTTTTTTCTTTGAGGCTTTGTACTTTATTGACATCATCATCTTCTTCTGAGTTTGTGTCTTGACCTTCCCTCTCACCATAATAGACTTTTATAGTCAGTTCCTTTTTTTTATTATTGCTTGCTTATTTTTCCAGCCTATTTCTTGATTTTGAACTTTATGTTAATTTTGGGATCTCTTCCCTGTATGAGAGGCTGAACAGGAGCTATGTTCTCAAGTTTTAGACTTTTTTGTACTTCTTTTTTTTAAGAATAAGTTCTGATGTTTTGGAAATTTTAAGTGCTTTCCAGGTGATATGGTTTGAAGTGTGATCACTGCTCTCTTGATCTGTTCTCCAGTTCTTCCCCAGGGAAAGTCCTTTGATCCCTTGGAAGTGAAATCAGTATGGTTCCTCAGGGCCCCTCCTCCTCTAAGACTAAATTGTTCCTCATAGCCCTTGATCCCTTGGAGCCAAAAATGATACTGCCTCTCAGATCTTCCACTTATTGACTCAAAGTGCTTTTCTCCAACCTTGAACTATGACCCAAAAGTGGGTATAGAAAAAGAAGTTGCCAGATAGCATCTAGTCCAGCAAGCAGTGGTAGCACAGCTAGCTTTAAGCTCTTTCTGCACAATTGTCAGGCAACCTTACTATCTTTGGTTTCAGAATTTCCAAAGCTTCTATTGCTTCACCACCATTTTATCTCACTACTTGTGTTTCATTCCTGTGGGTTCCAAGTTAGCCTCCACCTATGATTTCTCTTTTGATATTCTAAATTATCTTGGTCAAGTAGAATATCTCACTCTGATCTTTTGTTGACTCTGCCACTCCATAATTTTTTTTTTCAGAATAGAATATAGGGAGAAATCTGCTGAGTACTTTTCTGCTCTGCCATCTTGGCTCCTCCTCCAGAAGTCCTGGTTCTTAAATCTCTTGCCCTGTTGTCCAATTACAACTCAGTTCTTGCCAAACCTCAGTCATGCTACTCTTATCATCTGCCTCTTCCATTTTTATTCAATAGTCAATGAATTCAACTAGAGGAAATCCCACAATGATGATGCTTGAGTACATTAAAATTTCATGTTATCCAAACTCACTGCAGCAAGACAATTCTTTCATTCCTCCCTAACCAATTCTCTTACTCACCACAAAAACTATTCCAAACATTCTCCTCCCTTCTCTAGCATGCTTTCCCTTCCCCTTCTCTCTGCAAAGGATGTTGCCCTTCCTGTACTGAGAAAATTGAGACCCTTCAATACAAACTCCCTTTTTTCCTCTTGACATTATTTTCCCCCAAAGTTTCTGACAAAGAGGCAGTTTTCTTTGCCAAGATCAACCCCTCTACATGTGCTTTTGATCCTATATGCTCCCATACTTCTCCACCAGATTGAATCCTTAATTATCTCTTCTGTGGCTAGCTATCTCTTATCTTCAATCTTTCCATTTTGGGGGGCTCTTTCTCACCTTCTGTAAACATACCGTCTCCATTATCTAAAAAAACAACCAAAAAATTCACCTTCACTAGAACCTACAGAACCTTCAAGCTATTACATAGTTCATATTTTACTATAATATATTATATCTCATACCTTTCCTCTCTTCTAATTATTTGTTCCCATGTACTTAATTATCAGCTATATGCAAATGATTCAGAGATATTTGTATCAATATATGCATGCACATCTACATTTATGTAACATACATATATATTATATTATGTATATATATACATATATATATATATATATATATATAAATAAATAATTTGTCTCTCATCTCTGTTTCTAGGATGAACTTCAGTAAGTGTTGTGATGATAAATGTTGAACCACTAGCTCACCTAAAAATTTTAATCTACATTATTAATATTTCCCCTATCACTTTCTTAAGTCTAGGTAGAAAAAAATCAAATGCTGATTTGTGGCATTTGCTGGTGTGGAAGGTATATAAATGCTCAGTGAAAATTTAACAAATTTTCCTGGCAAGATGGCCAACAAACTGACTCCAGTCCACTATCACTAATCCTCTATTGGATGTTTCAAAGTGGATATCACAAAGATATCTCAAATTCAATATGTTTTAAACCAAAACTAATACTTTCCCCAAATCCTCCTCCCTTCCAAACTTACCTTTGTTTTGTCAAAGTCAACAACAATTTTCCAGTTTCTCTGTTTCTAATGTTGCCATCATTAACAATGTCTCATGCTCAATTCCCATATATTCAGTCAGTTGCCAAATCCTATCATTTCTAGCTTTACATCTCTCCCATTTGTCTGTTTCTATTCATAATTACCACCCTAGTTCAGACACTCATCACCTCTTGACTAGATTGTGGTAATAGCCTCCAAAGTTATCTCTCTTCCTCAAGTCTCTCTCCATTCAAGCTGATATTAAATGCTACTTCCCAAGTAATTTTCCTTAAGTGTAGATCTGACCATATGACTTTCCTACTTAATCAACACCAGTAACTTCCTACCAGTTCTAAGACAAAATACAACTCTTCTATGTAGCTTTTATACTCTATAAAATCTGGCTTGTTGGCCTCATTGGATATTCTTCTCTCTTACACAGTTGTGTACCAGCTAACCTCGTCTGTTCTTTGTTTCTTACATGTCTCATTCTATCTCCCATTTGCGGGCTTTAGGACTAGCAATAGCCACATATCTGAAACTTATGCCTTCCTTAATTCTGCCTTATACAATCCCTCTTCTTTAAAAAAAAAACAAAAAACCCTTACCTTCTGCTTTAGAATCAATACTGCATGTTGGTTCAAAGGCAGAAATATGGTAAGGGCTGGGCAATGAAAAATTAAATGACTTTCTGAGAGGAACATAGCTAGGAAATGTCTGAGGCTAGATTTGAATAAAGGACCTATCATCTCTAGGCATGGCTCTCAATCCACTAAGACACCTACCTACTTACAACTATTTTTCTTGAAGATTCATCTTAAATATCATATTCTACATGCCATCTTTCCTGATCCCCTAATTACTAATCACCTTTCTCTTAAAATATCTTGTACTTAATGACTTTTCATTTATTTATGCTGTGTAATACGATATATTGTTATACATACCTGTATCCCCTCTTAGTAAACTCCTTCCTCTTTGAACTTATATCCCCAGTGACCAGTACAATACTTGACACATATTAGCCATTTAATACTGATTTGGAGAATGATTGTTAATACATTGCATACTGATAGAGAGGAACAAAAACTTATAGAAAAAGAAGTTTTCTGATTTATTTTTAAACTGGGGTGAAGGAAGCTAATTGAATAGTGAAAGATGCTATGCATTTGAATAAATTAATGAGGAGATAGATACGAAAACATATTCCTTGATTGCCTTAGAATTCTGGCCAAAAATAAAGAATTGATCCAGTAGTAATTAAAGAAAGGGGTAACTAGCCTAAATTAGCCACAATTTTTTGGGGAAAGGGAAGTTCTCAATGAAAAACTTTCAATATCTGGTGATAAGCTCTTTTTCAGGAAAGTAGTTCTTTTAGTTCTGTTTTTTTTTTCTGTATTTTATTTTCATAGTTTCTCTCATTCAGGACAGTAATCATCTTTGAAGACAGCCTCTCCTCATGATTTTGTACTCTCTCTCAAAGACATAATAACACTATACAAAATCTCTGTGAGAAAAGTTATTTAAACCAGGGTTACATATACTTCCATCATAGGGAAGTGATTGACAAGTAATTTAAAAGGTGTCCAAATAAAAATATATACAATGTTAACAAAACATCAGGCTCACTACCTAAGACTTGTATAGAAAGATGAACATTTCTTGTCACTTATGAAGAGTATATATAGTTGTTCTCTTCAAAAGTGATAGGTTAGGACAGTGATTCCCAAACTTTTTTGGCCTACCACCCTCTTTCCAGAAAAATATTACTTAGCCCCCTGGAAATTAATTTTTTAAATTTTAATAGCAATAAATAGGAAAGATAAATGCACCTGTGGCCATCACCGCTTCCTGGGATTGCTGTAGCACCCACCAGGGGGCAGTAGTGCCCACTTTGGGAATCACTGGGTTAGGGGGAAGTTAGGTTAGAGTAAAGAGAAAGTCTGAATGTACAATATTAATAAGTAATAAATATATTGTGATAATTAAAATATAAGAATATACAATAATAATGTTAATAATATAATGAATAAATGAATAAAAGTATTAAATAATATTTATTTAAACTACATTATTGTTATATACTTTTAATATCAATTACTACTATTTCTTTAACTCTTTATGGTTTACACAATGATTTTTCTTATGACAACAATGTGAGATGGATAGCTCAAGTATTTTTATCCTCATTTTACTGAAGAAGAAACTGAGTCTTAGGAAGACTAAATTACTTTTCCAACACACAGATAATAAAAAGTGAAGGCAAGAATGGAAGAAGGAAGTTATTCTTTTTCTAAGTCCAACACTACTTTCCACTATATTTTTCCTTCATGTAATAATGCATATTTATTTTTAAGGTTTTCAAGTTAGTTTCCTCACAACAATTTTGTTATACATATGCATATATATATAATGAAAGTTCTTATGTATTCATCTTTCCATCCCTTCCCTCATCCCCTCATTTTATTAATAAAATACAGTGAAACAAAGTGAAGTCAGGAAGAAAACCCAAACTTGACCCTGAAGTCCCATGTCTCCCCTGAATAAAATTTTCGTAGTGTCTGCCAATCTCCAAAATAATTATTGTCTTTATATTGTTCCCTTATCCTTGGCTTGAATACTGTTAAAGTTGCCTTTTCAGAAAATGAGTGTTAAACTTGTATGTAACTTTTCCTCTTCAAAGAGCTACATGGGAAGAATATTTGTAAAGAGATATTTTAAGCCTAAAATGGACTTTTAAGGATCTTAAACTTTTAACTGGCTTTATAATTCTCCTCAATATATTTTGTTGATCTGTAGTACCTTGACATGTACTTTTATGTGTGACTTCAACATTGGCTATGAGAGATAGGAGATACATTAAAGCCAAAGAGGTGAAAATCCCTGATTTGATAGCTTTCTAGCTACTGCTCAGAGGAGGCATCTATATCTTGTGCCTTATTACACTAGTGTCTCATTACAATTACTTCATTTAAGATTTCATTAATCAGTACTAGATCACAGCATCTAAAGCTGGCAGGGATAAAAAATTGAAAACCCAGAAAATCAAAGAGAAATTAATAAAAGTTGAAAATAAGTACACCATAGAACTAATAAATAAAATTAGGAGTTGCTTTTATGGGAAAACAACAATTTTTAAAAAGTGGTTAAGCTGATTTAAGAGAAGAAAGAAGAAAACCAAATTACCAGTATTAAAAATGAAAAGGGTGAATTTACCACCACTGAAGATGAAATCAAGGAGCTATTTTCCCAATTATATGCCAATAAGGCTAAAAATCCAAGTGAAATGGATAGATATTCACAAAAATATAAATTACCTCAATTAACAGAAGAGGAAATAGAATGATTAAATAATATTGTTTTAGAAAAAGAAATTGAACAAACCATAAATGAGCTCCCTAAGAAAAAATCCCCAAGACCAGATAAATTTAAAGGTGAATTCTATCAAATATTTAAAGCACAATTAATTCCAGTAACACATAAAGTATTTGGAAAAATAGGCAAGCGAGGAGTTCCACCAAATTCCTTTTACAAGAAATATGGTGCTGATACCTAAAACATGAAGTGTGTGTGTGTGTGTGTGTGTGTGTGTGTGTGTGTGTGTGTGTGTGAGAGAGAGAGAGAGAGAGAGAGAGAGAGAGAGAGAAAGAGAGAGAGAGAGAGAGAGAGAGAGGAGTGAGAATAGGTTACCTTTGAGATAGTGTGCTTAACTAACTCTTCAAAAAGAGGAAAAAAAGTTAAAAGGTTTATTTCAAACTCGGTCACTTGGAAGGGAGGATTAAGTAAGGATGCCCTAAGCTGGTGATGGCAAACCTATGATATGCATGTCAACACTGACACACATAGCCATTTTCGATAACATGCGGCTGCATACAGAGAAGTATGGGGCTGCATGCTGAGGATGAAACATTTGTTGTAGTGTAGTATAGACACTCTGTGCACTATAGATGACAATTCTACCTATATTAATTTACCTATTTTGGTTAATTAAATACAGTTATATATTAAAATTATACATTTTTGTTATTTAAATTGTAAATATCACAAAATTATGGTGTTTTTTTTTCTCAAAGTGACACCGCCCAAGTTATGCTCTTTTTTTGGTGAATTTTGATACACCAAGCTCAAAAGGTTGCCCATCACCAACCTAAGCTAATGGTTTCTAGCTATTCTAACCCCCAGTTCTACAGATCTAGAAAGAGATTATATTTGTTTCTTCAGGCTAACTTAACTGCACTAAACCAGCTATGAAAACCCACTGACTTTCTACCTGTGCTTCTTCTAATCCTCCCACAAACTCCTTTGAGTAGATTAAATAGTTACTCCAGGTAGTCAGACTGATCCCTTTATTTTAGGGATCAAACTCTCTTAGGACTGGGCCCAAGATGGCTTCAGGCCTTTCTACACTCAGGCTTGCTGGCAGTTTCTCTTCACAGATGTCAGGAAACACCCTTAGGACACAGGATCACGGATAGTTGACAGTGCTGGAGACAGAGTTGATCAGATCTCAAACCCAGGATATTAGAATAGCTGAATAACTGGATAGCTGGAGAACAAAAACATTTGGCTTCCCAGGGAATAGGTAGGTAAACTCCCATTTGACTCAGACAAACCAAGCAACACAAGAAATTACCTCTCTAGTCCCTTCCAAGGGCAGGAAACAATGACCCCTAACTGTCTCCCTGTGTCCCCTCTTATCTATTCCCCACATTCCAGAATAGGTCCTTAGAGTTCTGTGCATGGGGCAAGTCTCTCTTTGCAAACTCTTATCTATTCTCTATTTGCAAAATCTTTCTTTCTTTTTCCTTCCTTAGGTTAAGAGTCACATAAAAATGATCTCTAAATCACTATTGATTAGAGAAATGCAAATTAAGAAAACTCTGAGATACCATCTCATACCAATCAGATTGGCTAGTAAGACAACAAAGGACAATCACAACTTTTGGAGAGTATGTGGAAAAAATCAGGACAGTAATGCTTTGTTGGTACAGTTGTGAACTGATCCAACCATTCATCCTAGAGATCAATTAATTATGACCAAAAAGCTATAACCCTAAGCATACTCTTTGATCTAGAAATACCATTACTCAGCCTGTATCTCAAAAATATTGAAGAAAAAGGAAAAGCACCTATATTTACAAAAATATTTACAGTAGTTCTTTTTGTGGTGGCAAAAACCTGGAGATTGTGGGAATGCCCATTAATTGGAGAATGGCTAAGCAAATTGAGGTATATTGATTGTGATGAAATACTATTATGTTATTATGAATAATGAGCAGGATGATTTCAGAAATCCAGGGAAGACTTATATGAACTGACTAAAAGTGAAATGAGTAGAATATAAGAAAATATTGTTCATAATAACAATAATATAGTACAATGATTGACTGTAAATTATTTATTCTCGGCAATACAATGATCCAAGACAACTCTGAAGGACTTAAGATGAAAAATGCTCCCCATCTCCAGAGAAAGGAATCTAAATGCAGATCTAAGCAAACTTAAAAAAAATTATTAAGGGGGTAGCGTTGTCCATTTTCTTTTGCAACATAACTAATATGGAAATATGTTTTTCATGACTTCAGATGTATAATTTATCTAAAATTGTTTACCTTTTTCAGATGAAAGGAGGAACAGAAAGAATTTAGAACTCAAAATTTTAAAAAAGCAAACATTACATTTTTTACATGTAATTGTAAAAAATAAGAAAGAAACTAAAATTCAGGAGAGTTAAAGTACTGTTGGGAAACATTATCTAACATAGTGCTAATCATCTAGTAGAATATCATTTAAAGGTGTTTGTTTTTTGGTGACAATATTTTTATAAAGCTTAATGACAGGAGGGATAAGGCACTGGTTACCTGAACCCTCAGCAATAGTTATTTATTCAAGAAAGTAGATATCTCTGCATTCTGGTAAATCACTAGACACATAATTTGGACAATGCAGTTTTCCCCTTAGGCACATGCTTTCCTTTTAAACACAATAATTTCCCTTAATCATTGACACTCTTTCACACCTTCAGGGTTTGGGAACCTGACACCAAAATAGTATAATCATTGCCTCAGGGCCTCAAGCTCTGAGTTCCCTCCCATAGGGTTTAAATGCATGCTTTGGGTTTGAGGGAGGGATTGTGGGTTGTGAATACTCAGGAAATTCCCTGAAGGATAGTGGAACATTTGGCATAATTGAATATTAGAATTTATTGTAGCCTGATTTTTATTTACTCTGTGTATTACAGTGATCAGAATAATCATCTACTTATAATTTAGTTTATTTCAATTTCAGGAATAATAATACTTAGCACCTACTTATAAAAAGGCCTATGTATGTATGTACAAGTTGGATTTAAAGACCTTAAATAAAAAGACTTGAGGATCTATTGGCATCATGGAATCATTCAATTTTTATGTTGGACAGGACTTCTGAACACCTGTATTTAAACTAACTAATTTTATAGAAGGAGAAACTGAGGATTTGAAAAGTGGCAATTACTCATTCCACATTTCCTACTTTGAGCTTGAGCTTTAACTAACTACAAGAGCTTGGAAAACAGAATGGCTCATACAAAGAAAAGAAAAGAAGTAATACAAAATAGCCCATGACTCCCCACTGGAATCGTAGATCCTGAGTCCCTGTGGCTCATACTTCTAGTAATAGGTTACTAAAGCTTCCAACAACACAATTACCATATGATGTCACTCAAAAACTCTATCAATCTTATTTCATCTGAGCTCCAGGAGACTTAATAGTAAAATTAAATCATAGAAGAGCCAAAATCCCTTTCCCAGCTAGTTTTTACATAAACTGGGCAGTCATTGCTGTTTATAGTGGATAAGCATGTAATTCAGAATGATATGGTATGCAACACTCCATAAAAATGGAAACAAAGGGACCTAAACTTCTTTTAATTGTCTTCTAAATGCTTATATGTTAGGTTCAGTTTCTGCTATAGCCAGTCCAAAAGTAAATAACTATCCTTTAAGTTAGTAAAAACAAGACCTCAATGCATTGTTTTCTTGGGCCCTTTATTATTGGTTAAAACATAAATAAAACTTTTTTTCACTTGTTCCCAGAAAAAAGAATCAACACTTTTTTTAAAAAGATGACTGCTTTTAAAATTGCTTGAAAGAAATGTTGCATATTTCAGTGATAGAAAGCGTAATAGCTCTTTATTATAACCCATTTAGGTCAATAGAATTTTAAAGTGGAAGGCAACATGGTGATCTTCTAGTCTAGGATTTCTTGACTTAATAGTCGGTAAACTTTTTTTAAAATTTAACATTTTTATAGCGGTATTTTAATATCACTGATTTACTTTGTAATCCTAAATATTTTGTTTATAAATTTAAAAATATTATTGGAAGAAAGGGTCTACCAGAATGCTTAAGTACTCCATGATACAAAAAGGGTAAGAATTCTTATTCTAGTCCAACTCCCCCATTTTACAAACAAGGTAGCTAAGTCAGGGCATTTATATGAGTAGTAAACTGCGAGATCAGGTCTGGAACTCAGATCTCAACCACAGGTCAGCTTTTGTATCAGAGGTCTGTGGAGGTGGTGAGGGAAAGGTGGAAGACATTCTGAAAAATAATAGAGTATTCAAAAGTATGATGGAAAAGCAACATGGCAGAGTGGAAGGAGTACTATTAGGAAATAATCTGAGTCTTAATCCCACTTTCACTAATTGACATTGTGATTTTAAGTCATTTGTACTTTTTTGAACCTCAGTTTCTTTCTCTGTAAAATTATTGCACTAGATGACCACTGAGTTGACTTCAACCTCTAAAATTTTATAAATCTAAAGGGAAAATAGAAAAGGTAGTCATAAGAGCCCATATTGGAGCTCAACAGCTGAGACAAGTAGAAAGAAACATGAATAGGAAGTATGTGGAAATCCATTATTTAAAAGTAACTCTTTGATACTGAAAATATCCAGAATCTAAATAAAATTTACTACTACTTTTGATTTTTAACAAATAGACAATAGATGGCATTTGTCAGTGCCATGGAGACCAAACAATGTAGAATCCAAGCATAAGAGAGCATCTATTAATGCAGAGATTTTCCAAATGGTCTAATTCACAGATGCCATTTTATTAATTACATTGAGCCCTTGAATATATTACAAAAACTCCTAAATGAAATTTATAGTTTTATGCCAAAGTCTGATCCATTTATCTACAGAAGAAAAACTAAGAAGAGGGAAAAATGCTTACAATACAGTTGAACATATAGTTGGGTGGATATGGCCCATTGCTATAGTCACTCTAGGATAGCTTGCACAGATGGACCTTAATAATTTGGACCCAGGTTGAAAATTTTCTGTGAAATTGTCCAGGTCTTTCAATGATCCCATGTTTTCTTTCCCTCAAAAAGCTCATATTTTGAAAACATCAAACTAGTTCTAACATGGGCCATCATCTATCAGTTTGCTTTTTCATGCTTTCTCCTTTAATGAAATTAGTACAAAATTATCTGTGAGCACACACATTTAGAAGAATTCAACATCTCCATGAATTCCTCTTTTATAATCACCTCATATAGGACACCCTCCATGACAGTGTTGAATAGCTTTGAGAAGCAAACATCTTTATTGACACATTGGATGTGTCAATAAATGGAGGAGATTTAAGAAAATTGAATTTACTTATAATTACATTTATCAAGGATTTTCATATCCTTAAATGCACATGAGAGATTCAATGTTAGAAGAAAGTTTTTCAGGTGATACTTTGCTCAATTGAATCAAATGCATAGTTGTTCTTTTTATAAATGCATAAAAATCTAGTTTTTATGTACCTTTGTGACTTTAAAGACATTTATAAATAGTATTTGCAATGGATATGTCAAGGTTTACATTTTTTTTTTGTGGGTATAACTCTGCATGTAAATAGATCCCATTAAAATGTTAGAATTCTTTCTTTTATTTTGCCTACCAGAAGTGCAGACTAATTATAGACTAAATGATGAATGGAGTAAAACAGATTAGAGGTACTCCCTGGTTATTTCTATCTGCATAGATTAAACAGGGGCATGAATAAGACAATCCTGATAGACAAGTGGTAAAGATTTTGAGCTCAACATGATTTACAAAGTTAGCAGGTTCACTGACAAATTCTAGAAAGAGAAATGTTGTAGTAGAACTTTCTATTATACATATACATATATACATATACACATATACATGCATTTATTTATTTATTTGTGTATTTACTTATTCATTTATTTATTTACTTATTTATTCTATCAGTGTTCTCAAGTGGAATGGGCTACCCTCTGAATTTATTCTTAACTCTGTAGGAATTAGGGGTTACTTTTGTTTGAATTTATCTATCTAAAATAATTTATAAACTTTATTTCAATAAATCAAGGACTCATGATTTCACTGGTATGCTTGCTCACTCTCATTACAAAGGTCACAACCTCTCCAATTAGTCCATTAGTCAATAAATATTTAAGCCCTCAACATGTTCTAGGCACTGTGCTAAGCAATAAGGATACAAAGAAAGGCAAAAAATGTGGTTCCTATCTTTAAGGAACACATTCTAATGAGGGAGACAACATGCAAACAGTCAGTGCATACAAGATACAAATGGGGTAAATGGAAAGTAATCTAAGAGAAGGGACACTTAATATAATGGACTTGGTGAATTAAAAGGGCTGAAAAATTCGCTATTCTATATTGGATATTTAGATATGTATGTATTCTCTTTAGGCCAAGAACTCATATATTTTATTATTGTAGAACAAAGTAAGTTTGTGAGACAGGAAGAAAACTATGAGAAGCTATTGTCTCCTGATGAATAAGAAAAGAGTTCATGGAGAAAGCAGAAACGAAGACTCCTTTGATGAACTAGAGAGCTTGAAGGCCAGGACAGGATACAGATTTCAATTACAGGTCAGAATTTCAGATATTCTTTATTATTATTTTCAGTTTAAAACTTTCTGTTAAATTCTTAAATGGTTATAAAATCTTCTCACATAGGAATTTCCTTACTTTTACCTCTCTTTCACCCTGCTAGTCATTTTACAACCCATTCTTTGATTTCTTAAACTTTTTTTTTCTGTTGACCATTGTCACAAAACAGTATCATTTTTCTCCTATTCTCTTCAGGGACTCTCTCCAGTCTTTCCCAAACTGATGCTTAAGCAAGAATGGCCTGGCAGCTTTTAAATATGAATGGGATTTAGGGTTCTTAGTTTGCTGTAATAAGAACAGAATAAAATAACCAAGGCACTGCTAAGTGAAACTTAGGAACTCTGATTTCTTTCATAGAAAAGCTGTGTGTGTGTGTGTGTGTGTGTGTGTGTGTGTGTGTGTGTGTGTGTNGCTTTGTGTGTGTGTGTGTGTGTGTGTGTGTGTGTGTGTGTGTGTGTGTGTGTGTGTATCTATATGTATATGTATTATGTAGCCAATATTGAAATCTGGTAGGAAAGTACCACTATATCATTCCAGAGTTAGGGCTATAAAGACCACATGAAGCTTAGCTTGGTGGGAGGTAAGTGAAGGCAAGAGACAGATCTCTGGGGCTAAACATTCCTGCCTGAGGTGGGAAAGCTGGCAACTCTTTAGAAAAGAGAATTCATCATAGCTATATGTCTTAAATTTTTATTTTTTTTTCTTGCATGCATTTTCCTTGATATTTCCTTGGTTCACTTGAATGTCAAACCTGATCATCAAAATGCATTTCATGATAATTACTTGAAAATATTTAGCAGCAGGGAAAAAGGGCAGAAGTGGACTCTGTGTATCTGTTCCAACATTAAATCACCCAAGTTAATTGAGCATTCTTTCCCTGGAAAAGGGTTTTAAATCATTTCAAAACACAGACTTATTTCTAAACACTTTATATTAACGAGTTGCATAGCCAACACCTCAAATTCAACATGTTTTAAAATGAACTCATAATGACCTATATTAATGGTCCACATTTCTATTGCACTTTAAGATTTACAAAGTGGTTTCCTCATAACAACCCTATGAAGTAGGTAGAACAAATATTATTATCTCTAGTTTTAGATGAATAAATCGAGGTTCAAAACTTTATATTTGCACACAGCTTTCTTTCTCTCTGTCTCTCTGTCTCTGTGTCTCTGTCTCTCTCTCTTTCTTCTCCCCTCTCAATGATATTACCATCCACCCAGAATTCCAAGTATCTAACTTCAAAGATATCTTTCTTATCCTACATATTCAATGAGCTGCTTCAAGTCTCTTTTAGACCCCTCACATTTCTTGTGCCTATCCCCTTTTCTTTGGTCACACTGTGTTCATCCTAGTTTAGGTCTTTCCCTTTTTTTATTTAGACTAATTTAATAGCCCTCTAACTGTTATCTTCTCCTCAATCCAATATCTACACTCAAACCCAAATAGTCTTACTAGAGAAACACCGTTACCAAAGGTGATGAGTAGGATTAAGAAATCTGCTCTAGAACAGGAAATTTAGAAATCTTTTGTAGCACCTGAATTACTTTAAAGGAGCCACTTAAGGAGCAGGGGGAAGCCTGCTTCAAGATGCAAAGAAGGAGTTTAGAAATGGTTCCTGCCCAGGAAGGACTTTTGGATATGGCTCCCCTCTGCCTCTTGGGTTAATCTCTAACAAGATGTTAGAGAAAGCAGAATGGATGGCAGACTGGACCAAGCTCTGGCCCAGGTAAGATCTGAGGAAGGAGGATTGTCCGTGTCAGTGGAATCCAATCGGTCAGTGGGAAAGGAGACCATGGGTTAGTAGGTGTTCAGTCAGTGTCTCATTTTGGGGGGACAGGCTGATTAGCAAAGATACAAGTCATTCATTAATTACCTAGGAGACTATTAGAATAACTTCCCTGAGGTGTCCGAGTTAAGGGTCAGTACACCAAGCAAGGAGGGAAAAAGGGAATAAACATTGGTTAAGCCTGTGCCCAGCATTGTGGTAGGCCCTAGAAATACATGAATAAGCAAAAAAGAAAAGCAGTACCTACCCTCGAGGAACCTATATTCTAATGTGAGGGAATAATCCATAAAACATAGCTGTAAAGTATGTGGTAGAGAGGTGGAAACAAAAGTTATGAAGCCAGAACAAGGTCAGGAAAGGAATGAAGGCCACCATGAGCCCCTCCATAAAATGGAGACCCATTTCCCAATGGAAGTAGGGGATGAGTCTTGTGTAGGGAACATACAGTTATCAAATCTAGGTGAGAAATTAGAGCCCATCTACCCCAATAGCCATCATTGGATAGATGAGGAAACTAAGATCCAAAACAGCAGAATGACTATCTTCAGATCCGACAGCTTGTTAAAGGGGAAGTCAGGATTACAACTCAGAACTCCTGATTTTTTAGTTCATATAATGCTGCCTCCATCTTCACCACAGCATACATATGTATGTGTATATGTGAATATACACATGTCAGGTATATTATAAATAAAATGTGTATACTATATGTATGTTATTTATGTTATTAAAGCTTAAAACTAAACAAAGACCTTGTGTGCATGCATGTGTATATGTGCATATGTGTTTATGTGCATATTTATCTGTGCATAAATAAAATCAGGTACAAAATAGGAGTTCAGAGAAGGAAAAGATCACTGGAGTTTAAAGCAGTTGAGAAAGGGTTTGCGGAAGAGACCATACTAAACCTGAGATTTACTTGCCTCAGGTCACCCAGCAAGTTAATGATCTTAGTTCAGAGCTCTGTATTTTGAAGAAGTAGAAAGAGCACTGGACATAGATGGGATCTGTGTTAAAGTCTAAACTCCCCGACTTTCATTTCACCTTTTCAAAGTCTATTTTCTCATCTTTAAAATGGGGCAATGACATTTCTATGACCTACTTCACAAGGCTGTTACTAATCCAATACACTGTCAAACTTTAAGCACGATATGAATATGAATTATTACTATTACATTTATTTTTAATATTAATAATATATGGTTACTACTACCTCATGAGACTTCAATAAAGTATGTGTAAGGCAAAATCTGAGTTCTTATGATTATCCTTTCCATTACATCCCACACGGTGGCAGAATCATGATGAATGCTTCTGGCCCATGGTTTGTACTCTCTATTCCTGGAATCTACTTCTGACATCCTAAGGATTCACCTGAGAGCTCCTTAGTGAGTTACTGGAGGACATCCTTGGAGAGGGTGGATGGGTGGGTGGGTGGATGAGGAAGTGGACCAGATATGAAAACAAGTGATACCTAATAATATAGGAGAAGCACTTGGTACAGGATAGATAACACCTGGGATGATGATCAAGAGAAGATTTCAGTAGTCAAAAAATTCGCTGAAGCCAAAGTATATGAAACAGATCTCACCCAGAAGGACCAATGCAAAGTTAACACTATTTGAACCTTTGGAATGGGGTAGAGGAGTTGAGTAAAAAATACCAGTTCATGAACTTAAAAGAGATCAAAGTCAGGAAGATACCTCACAGAAGGGTCAATAGCTGAGTCAGGGATGGTCAGAGCCAGAATTAGCATCTATAGCCAAGAGCCAGATAAGTGTGATTCCATTTTTACATCACAAGGAATGGAAAAGGGCAAATAGTCATGGCAAATTATTTGGAAAAGGCTGGAACTGATTAATTTTATTTCTCTTTAGAATGGATTAGCTCTAGTGGAAATAGGAAAGGGCCCCTTTCCAGGGATGCTTCATGAAGACTGAGGGTACTTACTACCTTTTGTGATTTAAAATGTTTAATTTTCAGACTATCAAGAAGATTTTCAAGTATATCTTAAATTTAAAAAATAGTGGATGAGTAGTTGAGATTTACATAGCACATTAAGGTTAACAGTGTATTTGCATATGTTATTGTTACTATTAACTGATTCTTACATAATGTTTTAAAGTTTGTAAAAGCACTGTGTATTTATTATCTCATTTTTCCTAACAACTTTGTAAAAGATGAAATAATATTAATGATAATTCCTTTCTCTAGTACCTTCAGGTTTAAAAAGCATTTTCCTTATAAAAACATGTTTCCACAGATATTTCCTTATATTCTCAAATACCAACTGGATATGGCACCCAAGAAAGTTTCATTCTTTGAATGCATGGAGAGATGTACAGTTTGTAGGACTAACTGTGGGTGTTATTTGAAGCTTTGTCCTGGTCCCTCTTATCTCTCTATACTCACTTCCTTTGTAGCAACATTAGCTCCCATGGATTCTACAATCATATCCATATGAATGATCCTCAAATTCATATATCCAGCCCTAGTCTCTTTTCTTAACTTCAGTTTTATACGATGAACTGCCAACTAAATATCTTGGATGCCTCATTGGCATGTCAGACTCAACCCATCCAAAGCAGAACCTAAATCTCTTCTAAATCTTCATTATTTTCTTAAGGAGACCATCTTTCATTCCATTCACCTAGGTTTGTGACTGTGGACAGATTCTTCACTCTCCCTTATCATGCACTTTTGATCAGTTTCCAAATATTTGCCAGATATTTATCCCAACAACATTTCTCATATTTCTCCCCTTCTTTTCACTCCTATGGCCACTCCTTTAGTTGAGGTTCTCATCACATCAAATTCAGACCTCTTCTAAAACCATTTTATTGTTCTCCCTGCCTCAACACTCTATCTTCTCTAATTATCCTCCACAAAGGGTTCCAGAATGTCATTCCTAAAGCAAAGGTCAGACAGACTGTTATTCCCTTCCTCAGTGAATTCCAAGAGTCCCCTAAAGCTCAAATAAAAGTTCTCTGTTTAGTATTTGAAGCCCTTTATAATCTGGTTCTAACCTGCTTCTTTCTGACCTTATATATTATTTCCATAAGTACTTTCCTTAGTTTAACCAAACTAATCCTCATTACTTTTCCACACTCACATCTCAGTCCCTATCTTCTGACTTCTGCATAGTCTCTTAACTAAATGCCTAAAGTCTATTCTTTCTTTACCACTGCCTCTTTCAATCCTCAGGTCTTTTTTCAAAGCTTAGCTCAAGAACCACTTCACACATGGAGAGTTTCTAGATCTCCCCCAGCTACTAGTACCTCCTCCCCATACCTTTTTTTTTTTAAATATACTTGTATATTTATGCTTTCTCTCTGGTAAAGAACAGATGCTTCTTGAGGGCAAGGACTATTTAGTTTCTTGGTCTGTATTCTCAGCATTCAGCATGGTGCCAGGCACACAGTAGATATATAAATGCTTATTGCTTAATTGGTGGATTGACCAGTGAGGTCAGTCCAGCTCTCCAATTTTGCCTTGCTATGCTAATTAACAGAATACTGGATTTATTATGAGAAGACCTCAGTCAGAGTCCCTACTTATGACCCTAAACAAATTTGTATGAAATGGGATTTATAGAATGGCGGCCTAATATCTTTCTTCATTACTTGGGAAAAAATAAACTGTACAACAATACATGTGATATCTGGAAAATGCTCTATGTATTTCAGAGAGAGTCCAATTCTATATATGTGTTTGACTTATGTTTCATTTCTATCACTACCAGGAACAGATCTAGGATCAAATCTACAACAGAGTTTGAGAAGCTGCAAAACCAGGAGGGTTCTGCATCTCCAAATATGAGAATCACTGAACTTTTGAAATTCAAGCAATCTATTTTACCTAGTTTCCCAGTGGACCACACATATTTAAAATGGGCTGAAAACATTTTTATTAGTGGTTTCTCCCCTGCACCCCTCCATTGCTAAGAACCTTTTCTTCCATCTGTCCATGTTTTCTGGAATTCCTTTCACTTTAAAATCTGTTTTTTCTCCCTCTATGACTCAAAGTCCATATTTCTTCATTTTTACAATATCTCCAGGCTTTTGCACTTTCTCTGTTACCTCCTCCTAAGTTCAAGTAATTGCCCTTCCCTTTCCTTTTCTCCTTACTCTAACCCCTTAAGACTTTGCTTTTTACTCTAATCACTGACCCAATCCTAGCTGCTAATTCCTGACTTCCCCCTCCCCTAGGAGCACTTATTAGCCCTAAGAACTCCCTCCTGAGGCTCACTTGGGAAACACTACCACAGCTGAATGCAGACTAATTCAAACCTGTGGATTGCTTTTATGATCTTACTATATCATCCTATTTTTTTTAAAAGAAAAAGGTAAAAGAGGAAGTGGCCCTAAATGATAAATACCTCCAATAAAACAATAGCATTGGGCCCCCTACTCCAAGAGGTCCCAGATGACCAAAAGAGGACTTTTTTATTGAACTTCAAAGATCTCTTTTTTCTGAATTAAGAGGCCAGATAATCTTAAAATGGGCCAGCAAGACCCAAGAGATAGTAAGTCATTTAAATACTTCTTTCCCTTCCTTTTTGCTTAAGAGCAGCCAACTTCATATATTTTTTCCTTCAATTGAGCCCAGAGGACACTATTCATTACTAGAGGGAGTTATAAAAGGTATCTGGGTGTCTAACACATGCCAGAAGACAAATGACACAGACAGCATGGAATACAGGTTCATCTGAGAGATGGAAAGTAAGCTCCTGCCCTTACCAAAGCCTCATGACATGTATCTCTTTGGAATTCGACTCCCTTAATTTTAGTGTGGCAACTTGTAGCTCCCGATGCCTAGGGGCTAATTATAATAAGTTCACATCTGAGATTACACATCTGATATTTATAAAACTCACAAATAGTCCAGAACTTTCTCTGGGCAGGAAATGGCAAATCTTTGCTAAGTTATTTTCAGGATGTTAAGAAAAAAACAAAAAACTAGTGATGAACTAACCAGTGAGTATAAAATGATGGTCTCTTGAAACATATTGAAACCAGTGAATTCTTTTTAAAAAAGGCTCAAAGTCATCATATCTATAATTCAACATAGTACAGTCAACATAGTACAGTTGCTGGTCATTCCTGGGAATACATTTCATGAAGTGATCAAGGTAGAAGAGATAATAAAACAGATTTAATTAGATTGGTATACAAGCAAAATATGACTTTATCAAGTCTGATATTATTTATTAGAGAATAACAGTTGGATAATAATGTCTTGCAATGGTCACATATCATTATCTTTCAAATATTAAACTCTATTATCCCAGGAAAACTTAATGGAGGCTAATTATTTTTGCTTTTAAAAAATTGAAAGATTACTGTCATTTTCTCTAACAAGTCATGAGTACATGAGTACATGAGATCATGAGTACAACAATATGGATATTCCCCTTAATGATGTAAATTAATACCCATCCATGACTGACCATCTGGTTTGTATAACTCTCATCCTTCTAGTTCCATAAGTCATCAACCTAAAGCTCTTGAAACCTTCCTATCAGAGCTAGCATTTTATAGCACTTTAAGAATTGTAAACCTTTTTGTCTGTCATATAATTTGAACCTCATTAACAAGCCTTTGAGGTTAATGATATCTTTCCCATTCTATAGATGCTGAAACTGAGCCTGAGAGAGGCTTAGTGACTTGTTCAAGGTCATACAGCTAATAAATGTCTGAGGCAATATTTGACCTCAGTACTTCCTGACTATATCCAATACCCTATCAACTAAACCATATGAGTGATTCATAAACATTTCACATCTTGAGGACACAAATGGAATATGTGGGCTGTCCATTGGCTATTTCTTGCACTCACTCTGACTGGTCCATTTTTTCCTATCACAAATTATTCTGTTTCTTTCATATAATTCATTGTTTGTAATTTGTTGCAGTTAATCATGCCCACACAAACACCTTTACATTGATATTAGTATGACTCTCAATTTTAGCTCTCTTTAGAAAGTCCCTCTAGAAAACAACAATGCATCACAAAGCTTGCTTATCTTAAGGAAATTGGAAAGGACCCAGATCTTGGGCTTAAGAGTCCTAAATTCTATTTTTATCATTGACACTAGCCTTGTGACTCTGGGCAAATCACTTTACACTGGTGGGCTTCAGTTTCCACATTTGTAAAATGGGGATGAAAATACACAACATGCTTCACAAGGAAAGTACATTGTCAACTTTAAAAGCATCATATGACGTGAGCTAGTTTTCTAATATAATAATATATTAATATTAATATATTGATTATATAATATTATATTAATATCTATTATATGATATATAATATATAATAATATTTCTATATAATAAGAACACTACTGATAATTGCACTTAATTTACCTAAATGACCAACAAAAAAAGCAAGAAAATGATAATATTGTGAATTCCAGGTTGCTTAATCTCCACTATAAAATCCCTAGGCTTGGCTAAATGAATTAATCAAACCATGTATCCTAACTTACTAACAAATCATATTTTGAAACTATGAAATAAATACAACAAAATACCATTGTTGTCATCTTTTGCTATATTTTGCTTCATGTATGCAGTCCGATATTATCTATGTTTCCATGTAAAAAGCACTTATGTTTGTCCTATCTCCTTTATGAGATTATAAAATGCCAGAAGGTAAGATTTTAATATCTACTTTCTTTTTATCTCTATGGCTTCCTGGCCTTGAGTCTAATATGATGTGCTATATTTATATTGATTCTATTAAATGCATACATTGATGCCTATTTAAACTATAACTTCTTCATTATTTATAGAATCACCAATGACTCTGAGTTTAGGTAGTTTTTTTAAAGAGGTGAAACAGGATCGGATCAAAGGAAATGGAAGTGACTGGGGTATTCCCTAGTGGAAATAGGTATGAAGAGACTGAGTAGTATAAAACAGGTAACACTGATCTTGAAGTCAGAATACCTGACTTCTTGCTTAGATGTGAGGTGTGCAGCTCTGGCAAATAACTTCAGCTTTCAAAGCTTCTTTCTCCTCTTACAGGATGTTATGAGAAAAATCAACTAAAGTGTTCAGAAATATGAATTATAATTAGCATATGAACATAAGAACGTGGGGGTAGATGGGAGAAAAATAATACAAGGAACAAGGAAGTATCCAGAAAGAACATGAATTCATAAGCCCATAAACACACACATACATATATCCAACTCCTCACAAATGTTTCACTTTTTAAATTTTAAGAAATGTAATTCTCAGCAGCTTAGGATCCAGAGTACAAATGAGGTAGAATTTTTCTTTGGAAATTACAAATAGTTTTCTCATTGTGGTCATTTAGCCCTACTTGAAACCAGATGCTTTTTATAATGGAAACTTGGGAGAGCAACTCACCTGCATAATAAGCCCATGCATCTGTAGCACAACTAGTTCTCAAGGTAGAGGGTATATGGTAATGATTTTTTTTAATATTTAATTTCAGAAAATGTGTCTAGTTATTTGAGGTCATATATCACTAAAATATGAGCATTACAGCACTTCACCTTTCCTTCCTTTTTTTAAGTTGAATTAGAAGCTTTACTTATGCATTTTTGGACTGAGAAAAAATTACATTAAAGTCCTAGTCTATAGACAAGTACTGGAAGGAAAAGTTGGGGAAAGGGCAAACCTTTTTCTTAGAATTTCCCTTACTTGGAATTTGAGTAGGTTGGCTCCAATTCATGTTATCAGCCTGCAGGCTCTCTTTATACCTCCTTTCTCTGTTACAGCTGAGCCCAACTTCTCTTTCTCTCTTTGTTAGTTACTGGTTCTTCTTACCTTTGAATGATACAATTCTCTGATTTGAGATCTTTGGAATTTCTTTCTATTTCTAAGATCTATCCCCACTTTTCACAAGTTCCTTAAGGCATGACCAAGTCTCTCACGCAATGTCTGATTTATTCAAGGAAGCATGCTGGTCCTATTAAAACTCAGTTATGATTGAATGATTCAATCAGAAGAAAAGTTCTTTCTTAAAGAGGTCATTACTTTTTAGGGAGTTGGGATAATTGAGCCCCACTCATATATTTATAATTCTGCATATACACAAATATTTATATATGTGCATATAAGTTATATATGATATATATATATATATATTATATACATACTTTTGTATATATGTATATACATATATAAATGCTCCTTCAGAGGCTAGTAGAATCTCATTTTCATAATTAACAAATGGTATGGCAAAGCAATTAAACTAAGTGTTTTGCTAATCGGTTGTTGTTTTTTTTTTTTTATCACATCCACTGAGGCAATCCTAGAACATTTATATTTTATATGATGTCACTGAATTTCATTCTAAAGAACATCAGAGTATCTTGGGCTGACTTCTACAGAATTTTCTGGGAATTTCATTATTCTTTTTCTGAACTCTTATATACACTCTTCCCAAATATAGATTGAGTGGAATACAATGATTGGCTTTCCCCTTCTTTTTATTACAAACATTAAGTTAGGATGGTCACTTCCTCCCAAAGTTCTTATCATCCTCACTCTGACACTCAATTCCTCCCTGTTAGTCACAAAAAGTCCATATTAGTATTTCTTCTTATCACTTACTAAGTGACAAAAAGAATGAAATGCTCAAGAATAAGAATGTATTAGCTGTTCTGCCTTTAACAGAAAGAGTTCCAGCATCTGAATGGACAGTTGAAGCTGCTCATGAGACTAATTTGTACCTTTATTTCAGGTTTGTGATGTTTCCCTAGCTGATCATTTTCCTCTCTCGCTCTGGCCAGGAGGTGTCCCATCACAATTTTGATGCAGTTTCTTTTCCCACTGAATCTTGCCTAGATCTTCTCTACTCTGTTTACCTCTTCTGGTTCATGTATATCTTTGTAGGAATATACATACTCACACACACATTCTTTACAAACATGAATCTTATTATTATTATACCTCTCTTGGATATTGTCTCCTATGAATTAATGGTCATTTCCATTGATTTTCCTCTTCCTGTTCCAAGTGTGTCATGGTGATCTTGCTTAGCATCTTGGCAGATACCCCCTTGTGGAAGAGGCTATAGAGCCTGGTTCTAGAAAGGCATAATGATGTGAAGTACCCTTGATTTGGAGAATGTGGAGATATTCTGTGTCTCATTCTGGTCTTCCAGCCATGTGATTGAGTGAAATAATGTTGATGGGAGATGTAACCAGAACTGAGGGACCTTTAAAAAGCACTAATGAGTTAAAGTTTAGGGATCCTCATTTCTACCTGGCTGCATTTGGGTTGCAGAGGCAAGGATTGATAAAAATCCACCATGGAGAAGGTTTATAAGCCTTCAGATAAACATATTATTTTCTCATCAAACTTACCACAACATGTCCCATAAATTGATGGCCCTGATGTTGCTTCTGTCTCTGATGCCTCTTATTTCTAGCTTTTAAAGATGGTTATGAACTTGTGTGTTTGAAAGACCACAAGAGAAATCCACTAGAAGTCCAGAATTCAGAGACCATGCTGGTATTTTACAAAAGTTAGACTATGAGGAGCAAAGCACTGAACAACTTGCTTGATTAGCACAATAGTACCTGAGATGTTGACTTTTCCAGTGGATGTGCCATATTTGGAAAAGAAGTCACTGAGATCAATGTTATGTAAAAACTACTTTAAATTTGAGTCCATTCTTCTCAGAGACTAAGATGGTAAAAAGGAGATTATGTCCCCAATTACTAATGTGGGGAAATGTTTCTATTTCACTTTGTGCTGTAACTTCATGTAGCAAAGGGGCACTTATCAGAATATTAACAGAATGAGGTCTTGAGTCAATAGCATTAGAGAAAGATATTCTCAACCTCAGGAGCACCTCTAAAGCCCTGATAAAATGATGTAGATGGCCTCACTATGGGTAAATCCAGGGTTTTGCTACAATATGCTACTCTCAATGGCATCTGGTTTGAAGAATATTTTTCGGCAGTTTTCTCATTCTATTTGCATTTTCAGTTTAATGACATTTAGAATAGATTTACAAGTCTTCAGACAAATACATTTTTACTGGCCATTATTACATATATTCTGTACCTAAGAGACTCTAATTCCTACATCTTAAAACAGGGGGTAGGGATTTAAATCACATTTTAAAACATCATCTTGTTAAACAGATATTCACTTCCAAAAATTCCACCTTTCTCTTCTGAAGTCCATACCTTCAAATGACAGCAGGGAGGAAAATAGTACCCATGCTCCTAATGTCTTCAATTCCTTGCCTAAGACTTCATAATCCCTGGCAATTCTTTCTGGACTCCATCTGGAAGTATCATTTTCCCAATGTGAATCAATCAAAGAGGATAGTTTTCATCATATTTGACAATTCTTTGGAGGCTCTTTATTATATACTTGATAAATGCTCCATGAAGACAGCATTCCTTGTGATTATTTATATCAGGTCAACATATGGTTGCCTTAGTAGCCCTCTGCATAAAGTCACCAAATACCAATATTTCTCTTTTTTCTCTGAAGAATTTCCTCAAAGTTGGGCTCTCTTTTCTCTCTCCTGGTAGTATCTATGGGTCTTTAATATTATGCTCTGGAGCATGAGAAGCTACTTCCATCTAAGAATGCCCAGTCCCAACCCAAAGCTTCCATAATCCTTTTCTTCTTACTGTTATATTTTTTTAACCTCTGACTTCCTGACAAAAGTCAGTACTTCCTTCTCCTTAAAATTCATTTTCTTTTTATTTCTTTTTCTTAAAATATTTAGGTTCATAGAATCATAAACTTAGTTTATCTTATCCTTCCCCTTCAAACTACAGGCAAGGAAATTGAAGTCCCTAAGCATAAGGTGAATGACAAATCTCACAAAAAGCTAAAGTCATACACAAAAAATTATAACTCAGAACTTTTGACTTTAAATCCAGTATTTTTTACAATCATCAATAATTCTTCCAAGGAACACTTCACATTTCCTGATGAGCTATAGAGAGGGATTTTCATCCAACTTCTTCATTTTCTCTAACATCTTAAGGAGAACCAATATGTATTTTGGATTAGATGATACCTTCATAAACTCAGATAACAATGGTACAACAAAATCATGTTATAATCATGTCTCAGTTCTGCATAGCTGCAATGCTGACCAAAATACTAAGCTTGGTTGTGGCCTCAGGCGATGGTGCAGAACCCAATTTTGCATTCAGCTGTCCATTTTAAAACTCAAAGCCTTGTCCTATTATTTATTCTTGTAAAAGGGAATTCTTAATCCCTTTATCTAATTTAACTGGGGCCCTGGAGGTCCTTTTACCATAGAGATGTGTAAAGATATGCCAGCCCACAATGAAAGGAAGTAGAAACCAGAGAGACAAGAAGTGAGGTAAGAAGGGGATATAAAAGGCCAGTGGGAGGACTGAGAAGGGCTTTTTGACCTTTTTTGGGTTGGGAGGTGGTTGGTGGTTGGTAGTTGATAGTTGGTTGTTGGGGGTGTTATATTGAAACCCTGGGAGCCAGGAGTCCACACTGTTGATTGACAGGTGGGTCCATTGGATATCGGAATGTTCCCAGAGGACCATGAGGACAGGGGAGAGAGCAATTGGCCCAGGGGGGTATAAAACACTCTGGCAGCCCTGGCTTAGGGATCCTTTCCTTCCCTGAGACCTGAGATCTGTGGATCCTGGTCTTTTGGAATTGAGACTTGCTGGGCTCAATCTTGCAAGATCCTCCTGTCTTGTTCCTGATAACATCATTAACCTGTACCCAGACCATCATCTTCTGATTCTATTGCTCCTAGATATTAGGAAATCAATCACCTATAGCTATCTAGGTTTCCCAGGGCCTGAGAGGGATCTGGGAAGTGGGCAGGAGAAGAAGAAGTGGGTGGAAAGGGGTGGATATCCTGAAGACTGGTTAGGCATATCATCGAGCAAAGAAGAAGAAGCTGAAACATCAAGCAGCAGTTTGCCTACTCTGGTTTGGCTGTGGCCAGGCTGGACCAGAGGAGCTAACCATCCTGACTCAATACTTGCCTACAGATCTGAGGGTTTATTATCATCAAAGTAGATAGGGTTTTCCAATCCCTCTATCCAGTCCCAATATCCCATCTTTACTAAATACAGTTAAAGCCTTTTAAGTACCTTCCTGAAGTGGTTAATTATAGCTTCTCTGGGAAGGGAGATACATAGTCAGAGACAAACCATTACCAAGGCTAATAGAGCCCATCATACACTATCAATCAACCCCAGGTGGGACCTGAAGGGATATCATCCATTGACCTGAAGGATCTTGCCTGGGCACTGTTATAAAGGAGGAAGGTGTCATATCATCTAGCTAGGGCAAGCCTCAGTTGATCTTGCCCTAGCCAACTTTCTATGCTATCACGGTTGTCACACAATTACCAGTGGTAGTATCCAGTTTAGGCTTACTCTCCTCTCTATTTACAACATCTACATTTATTTTATAACAGGGGTTGGTTGCTGGTAGTGTGGGTTGGTGATTAGTTGTTGGTTTGTTGGTTGTTGGTGGTTGATATATATATATATATATATATTCTCCCTGCTGAGCTGAGCTGAATGGTGATCAGCTAGACTTCCTCTAATGCCACTTATAGACAGTTAGTTAGGTGTTAGGTAATTTCTTTCTCTTACCTCTTTCCTATATTTCTCTCCTTTACTATATTCATTTAATTATATTCTTTTACTATCTCTATTTTAATAAAACTAAATTGTTAATTGTTAAAAGCTGCTAGAAGTTTTCTTTTCTCTGGCTTAAAGGGATAATATTAGTTTACAACTCTGCTATATTCTCATTAAAACTTAAGTTATTAAAAGCTGCTCTCTTATTTTGTCAAAACTCCTAATTTAACCCTTACATTCTTCAATCAGGAGTAAGAATTTTCCATGAAAGGCAAGATGTTATCAGACATGAATCATCAAGATTCAATGTAGAGATTTGTTTTAAAGTATGGATTGATTGACTTACAGATAAGAGACTGGATCTTCCTTTCTCACTTAGTCTAGAAGTGTAGGAGCCACGTAGCTAATTCCATTGCCAATTGGAGTAGAAGCTTTGACCTACTCTGTTGCTCACTTGAACTAGTTAACCCCTCCTTAGGCAACCTGATAGCTTACCTCTTCTGGGGACTTAACTTATTTCTTTTTTTTAGTTTTATTTTTTTTAATCTTCTAAATATAATTTTATTTTTATTTTTTAGAAAAATTTTTCCCATGTTTACATGATTCATGTTCTTGCTCTCTCTCTCCCCACCCCACCCCCAGTAGCCAATGCACATTTCCACTGTTTCTTCCTGTGTCATCAATCAAGACCTATTTCCATATTATTGATAATTGTTCTAGGGTGACAACATATTTCTATGAGACTTAATGAAGACACACAATCAATTTTATTAATTTATTTTTAAAAATCCCTTACTTTCCTCTTAGAATTGAAACTAGGTATTAGTTCCAAGGCAGAAGACTGGTAACAGGTAGGCAATTGGGTTAAGTGTCTTGCTAAGGGTCATGCAGCTAGGAAATGTCTTAGGCCAGATTTAAACCCAGAACCCACACTATGAGCTTTAACTCTACTGTATGTCAGAAATTCTGAACTCAAGCAGTCTACCAGTTTCAGCTTCCTCAAAACTAGGAATTATAGCCATGTGTGCCAATATGATCTAGTCAGGATTTATTTTTAATGTTATTTTTTATTCATTTTTTCTTTTCATAGCCTCCATTTCCCCTACTTATCAACCCATCCCTTATTTTAAAGAATGGAGGGGCATCTGGGTAGCTCAGTGGATTGAGAGTCAGGCCTAGTGACAGGAGGTCCTAGGTTCAAATCCGGTCTCAGACACTTCCCAGCTGTGTGGCCCTGGGCAAGTCACTTGACCCCCATTGCCCACCCTTACCACTCTTCCACCTAGGAGCCAATACACAGAAGTTAAGGGTTTAAAAATGTAAAATTTTAAATTAATAAAATAAAATAAATGGAAAATAGTTC
The DNA here is from genome assembly GCF_016433145.1 of Gracilinanus agilis. NCBI lineage: Eukaryota > Metazoa > Chordata > Mammalia > Didelphimorphia > Didelphidae > Gracilinanus > Gracilinanus agilis. The sequence continues at coordinate 110,292,386 of NC_058130.1, forward strand.
ACAAAAATTAACTAACATATCAACTAAGTCTGATTTATTTAGTCTTCCACTTCATTTCTAGGATCAGCCAAATGGTGAAGTGGATAGGGAATAGAGTTTGTAATCAGGAAGACTCATCTTTCTGAGTCCAAATTCCACCTCAGAAATTTATACCCTGAGCAAGTCATTGAACTCTCTTTTCCTTATTTCCTCATCTATAAAATGAACTAGAGAAGGAAGTGGCAAACCACTCCAGAATCTGTGCCAGGAAACTCCAAAAATGGGGTCACCAAGAGTAGACACGACTGAAATGAATCAACAACACATCATTTCTCTCCATTTCTGCAAAGAAAGGAAAGGGGCACGTTTATAATTGTAGAGATTTGTTTACATCAGTGATAGTGAACTTATGGCATGAGTGCCAAAGATGGCATGCAGGACACGGTCTGTGGGCATGTAGCCATCCCCATTCCTTAGTTTATTACTAGAAAGGCAGAGATGCTTCCTTCCCCCTCTCCACTTGGCCTGATGACATTTTTCATATCACCTGCCCCTCTGCCCATCAACCCAATGGGAGTGCTTCCTCTCTCCCCTCTGTAGGGTAAAGGGAAGGGGGCAGGGAGCACCTGGCACTCAGCAGAGGGCATAGGGGGAAGGACATTGCACTCTGTCTCTAAAAGGTTCTCCATCACTGGCATAGAGGTTGAGATTAATTAGATGTAGGATATAAATGCTGTCTACTTACCAAACACTTTACTAAGCATTGTGAATACACATATAAGTAAAAAGACAATCTTTGCCCTCAAGCACCTTATATTCTCATGGGAGTAAAACAATGCATAAGCATTAAAGGGAACTGAACTGAGAGGGGGAGATGAAAAAGTAGTCTGGAGTGTTAGGAGCTGAGTTTGGCTAGTGTGGCTGCTTCCCTTAAATGGAGAATTATTAGTGGAACTCCCCAATCAGAAAAGATTTCAGGAGTAGAGGCTTCTCTTGCATGGGAAGACAGAGCCAGGATGTGTCATTCAGGTCTTCTTGGCTTTGAGGCCAACTCTTCATTCACAAGTAAATAAAAAGCAACTTCAAGGGCTGAGTGGATTTGGATGAGGAAAACATCAACATCGAGTAGATCTTTAAAAGTCTCAAGTAGCAGTTGATATACATTGAACCTTAAAGTAACTAATTTATATAATTTGATATTTAACAACCCCCATTCAAATCTTCTTCAACATGGTTTGGAGAAAAGTGAGTTCTAAAAGGCTACATTAGCAAACAGAAGATTTAAATTATTCCTGTAGGTTCTATGTAGCTGGAAAAGCTTCAGGTATGTACATAGTATGTAACTGCCTTCCAACGTCCCGACTAAGTACAAAGTTCTAATGATTAAAACATTCTCCACAACATTCTGATAATGTCAACTGAGTGGGTTGGTATAGGCACCAATTAATGACAAATAGGATGATTGCAAAGCAAAACAAAACAAAACAAAACCTGGAAAGACTTATATGACGTGATGCAAAGAGATGTGAGCTGAAGCAGAAGAACATTATACATAGTGACAGCAATAATAAATAATGCAAGGATCAAAGACAACTCCAATAGTTTCATGATGAAAAAGACTAAGTCCATAGAAAGAACTGACAGTGTGTGAATGCAGGTTGAAGGATACCATTTTTCACTTCATTTTCTAGTAAAAGTATATGCATCTTCTTTCACAACATGATGGACATGGAAATATATATTGCATGATAGTACCTTTTAACATATTGCCTGTCATCTTGGGGAGGAAGGAGAGAATATGGTTGGCAAGATGTCAGAAAACGATTCATGAAAAATGTATTTATATGTAATCTAGAAAAAATTAAAAAAGAAATAGAAATAGCTGGGAGCTGTGTAATTAGACATCTTGAATCCTTGGGCTCCATCTCCCAGAATTCTTTTTCTTAACCCAAAATTCCTTTTCCTCTCTCCCCCATGTTGGGTCCTCACATATTGTATATAAGTTGGCGGTAACCCCGCCTTTTCCCCCTCTTCTCTCATGACAATGGCTGGGTTAGCTCCCTTTTTACTCTACCTTTTTACTTTCCTTTACTTCAAGTTATAATTAATAAATCTTACTAAATATAATGCTTGGAGATATTGCATATAAAATTATATGAGTTCAAAAAATTGAAAGATCTCATAATTTATACTAAGTTCATGATTGTTATATTTTACAAGGATAATCTAATACCTTAATTTGATAAATTTAACTGCAAATATAAACCAAATCCTGTTGTAAAATGGATTGTGATATTCTAAGAAAAATCACATTCCATTAAGTGTATGTATATAAATGTACAGAAAAACAGAACAGAACAACTTCCTCTGAAATTTCTAAAACACTTTAAGTTTTCCATCATATTTTCTTCATGACAACCCTGGGAAGGTGATAGAACATATTAACATTTCCATTTCAAAGATTTGGTCATTGGAACTCAGACATCTATCACACAGATAGAAATGCCGAGGCTAGAGTGTAATTCTAGGTCTCCTGAATCTAAAATATACTGTTTTTCCATTGTACCAATTTCTTTTCAGCTCATATTGAGTAAATGCCTACTATATGAAAGATACTGTACAAGGTGCTGAAGGTAGAAAGATTTTTAAGAATGATTTATATCCTGACCTCAAGGAGCTTATATTCTGTAATATGGTTAGCCTTTTATAAATCAGGGATTAATCCTCTCTTGGGATAACACTGAATAGCAGTTTGTGAAAAAGTAAATTGATACAAAATTTAAAATATAAGCAAATACATAATTTATCTAAAAGAAATGAATGTATTGATAAATATATCTAAAGAATATCTATTCCTAGGCTACCAAGAACTAGATGAGAGTCATGCGATGCGAGCGATGGACAAAAAGATGGACAGAGAAGAACAAACTAATGAAATCCAAAATATGTTAACAGAGCCAGAAAATGGTCATCACTATATGATATAGAGCATCCATGGCTGATTTTCAGGAGAATATGGACCAGAATTGCATAGTATAGGAAATTCAGTTGGGTACATAGTGCATGACTGAAAATGTACCCACACATTTGAAAGCATAGGGGTATTCCAAATAAAGAGAAAAATATAAATGTGAATCTGGTCCTTAGTCTCTTCCTCTGTGAAACAGTCAGACTGAACATCTTCCACCTCTAGATGCTATGATCTTCAACTTGGTTAAATGTTTCATTTTCATAGTCCTGGCCTATATCTCATTTTTAAAAATGGCATCTAAAGGCAAGAATACAAACTAATGATCATGAACTAAAAGGTCACAAGATTATTGGTTTGCAATTGCCAGAGATTAGAGGTCATGTAGTCCAACCTTCTCATTTTAAGAATGAGGAAACTAAGTCCAAGAAAGAATAAGTGACTAGCCTAGTTGAGGTAGGAACTGATCAAAGACCTCTAAGATGTACCCTGGTGGTTCTAAATTCTAATGTAAATTGGTCCATTTATTGAAGGCCTAAGATCCAAAAGAACACTATTCTACTATTATTTTCTGGATAGGTATTTTTAAGAGAACCCTTAATTCTTGTTTTTAGATAAGAAAAAAGCAGGAAGGATTAGAAAATTGGGGTTAAGTGGCTTTCACTGGGTCACATAGCTAGGAATTGTCTGAGGCTAGGCCTGGTGCTCTATCTACCAAAACAAACACAGTAATTATATGAAAACAACTACAAAACACTTTGCAAACAAATAAAACTGGATCTAAACAATTGGAAAGCCATTGATTGCTCATGGGAAGGATGAGCTAACATAATAAAAATGACAATTCTACCCACATTAATTTACCTATTTAGCGCCATACCTATCAAACTACCAAAAAACTTCTTTACTGAATTAGAAAAAACTATAACAAATTTCATTTGGAATAACAAAAGATCAAGAATATCAAGGGAAATAATGAAAAAAAATGTGAAGGAAGGGGGCCTAGCAGTACCAGATATTAAACTATACTATAAAGCAGCAGTCATCAAAACAATATGGTCCTGGCTAAGAGACAGAGAGGAGGATCAGTGGAATAGACTTGGGGTAAATGACATCAGCAAGACAGTGTATGATAAACCCAAAGAGCCCAACTTTTGGGACATGAATCCACTATTTGACAAAAACTGCTGGGAAATTTGGAAAACAATATGGGAGAGATTAGGTCTAGATCAACATCTCACACCCTACACCAAGATAAATTCAGAATGGGTGAATGACTTGAATATAAAGAGGGAAACTATAAATAAGTGAAGTGAACACAGAATAGTATACTTGTCAGATCTCTGGGAAAGGAAAGACTTTAAAACAAAGCAAGAGTTAGAGAAAATTACAAAATGTAAATTAAATGGTTTTGATTATATTAAACTAAAAAGCTTTTGTACAAACAAAAAGAATGTAGTCAAAATCAGAAGGGAAACAACAAATTGGGAAGAAATCTTTATAACAAAAACTCTGACAGGGGTCTAATTACTCAAATATACAAGGAGTTAAAGCAATTGTATAAAAAATCAAGCCATTCCCCAATTGATAAATGGGCAAGAGACAAGAATAGGCAATTTTCAGGTAAAGACATCAAAAGTATCAATAAGCACATGAGAAAGTGTTCCAAATCTCTAATAATTAGAGAAATGCAAATCAAAACAACTCTGAGGTATCACCTCACACCTAGCAGATTAGTTAAAATGAAAGAAGGGGAGAGTAATGAATGCTGGAGGGGATGTGGCAAAATTGGGACATTAATGAATTGCTGGTGGAGTTGTGAACTGATCCAACCATTCTGGCTGGCAATTTGGAATCATGCTCAAAGGGCTATAAAAGAATGCCTGCCCTTTGATCCAGCCATACCATTGTTGGGTTTGTACCCCAAAGAGATCATAGATAAACAGACTTGTACGAAAATATTTATAGCTGTGCTTTTTGTGGTGGCAAAATACTGGAAAAGGTGGGTATGTCCTTCATTTGGGGAATGGCTGAACAAACTGTGGTATATGCTGGTGATGGAATACTATTGTGCTAAAAGGAATAATAAACTGGAGGAGTTCCAGGTGAACTGGAAAGACCTCCAGGAACTGGGCTTCTGTACCAGCAGCAATACAATGACCCAGGATAATTTCGAGGGATTTATGGTAAAGAATGCTACCCACATTCAGAGGAAGGACTGCAGGAGAGGAAACATATAAGAAAAACAACTGCTTGAACGCATGGGTCGGGGTGGACATGATTGAGGATGTGGACTCGAAACTACCACACCAATGAAACTACCAACAATTTGGAATCTTGATCAAGGACACATGACAAAACCAGTGGATATGTGCATCGGCCATAGGTGGGGGGAGTGCGGGTGTTGACAGGGAAAGTAGGAGCATGAATCATGTAACCATGTTAAAAATGAATATTAATAAATGTTTAAATTAAAAAAATGTTACTTATCTCATTTTATCTATTATTTGTAGGAGAAATAGAGGAGGCATGGTGATAGAATCAGAGGGGAAAGGAGTAGACTGGAATTTTCTTTTCTTTTTTTAAATTTTATTTATTTTTTGAATTGAAAGATTTTATTTAATTAATTGATTTAGAATATTTTTCCATGGTTACATGATACATGTTCTTTCCCTTTCTCCCTCCCCCCCCCCAATAGCCAATGAGTAATTCCACTGGGTTTTACAAATGTTATTGATCAAGACCTATTTCCATATTAATATTTGCATTAAGGTGATCGCTTAAAGTCTATACTCCCATAGACTAGAATTTTGTAATATGCTTTAAAGTGCTCTATTTGTCTGTCTGTCTGCCTGTCTGTCTGTCTGTCTCTTTTCGACTCCCTCTCTCTCTGTCTCCCTTCTTCTGTCTTCATCTCTCTGTCTCCCTTCTCTCTCTGTCTCTCCTTCTCCTTCTCCTTCTCCTTCTCCTTCTCCTTCTCCTTCTCTCTCTCCATCTCTGTCTCTGTTTCTGTCTCCTTAAAAGTACTACAACCTGATCTACTTCTTCCTGAGCTAATCCATTACACTTTTGTCTAGCTCTTATTTTCAGAAATTTCTTACATATAGTGTAGGCTCTGTGACCTCTCTCTTAGCTCATTTTTATCATACTAGCAGGTTGAGTCTCCAGAGGGTAGAGGCTCAGAGAGCTGGTAGTAGTCCTCAGGAGTTGAGGGTGATTTTCTAAAGCTATATTGCCCATAAGTCCACCCCCTGGTATTTTCTGCCTCCATGATCATCAGTTAATATCATTTAGTTAGCTACACTAAATTAGCTTTTAGAAAGTGGTATTTATTAAGATGGCATAGCATCAACAGTTTGTACAATACATACCCCAAAAGTCTATGACAGACTCCCCCAAATGTACATACAAAGCCCAGAGGAAAGTAGGTTCAATAATAGATAACGTGGGGCAGAGATGACAAAATAGTTCCTAGAATTCTTTTTGCTAGAATTTCCAAGGTGTTTCCCTTATGCATGATAAAGCATCTGTGCTGGACTTCTTGTAGAGCCTTGAATTGGCCTTTCTTCATTGTTACCAGTTTCTCCTTAGGTCCTGACACAGACACTGCAGGCACACACTACTATTCTGGGAATGCCATGAGGATGATAGTGAAAAGTCCAAATTCTCAAGTGCACCAAAGTTTACATGGTTCTCCACTGGTCAAATCAGGGGTTGTGAGGAGGATGTCAAGGTACTCTTATTCATACTCCCAAAGCAATTCTTGCTCAGAAGTTTAATTAGAAGTTTCTATTATTGGGTTTCGAGATGATGGATTCTTTGATTCTAAAATACCATGTTGATGTTATAAAAGAGCCCCCAATGTTTAATTGAGCCTCTCAATCCATGCAGATTAGAAAGTCAATCTAGTTCACCCAATTGATTTCAAGGACATATAAATTGATCAAGAACATTTTCCACACTTGGTCTAAAACTCATTATTGATTGAATAGAGGTGTTCTCAAGATTTAAAAGTATCAGTTTAAGGAAGATAAGGCTTTCTTTTTTTAATATTTTTATTTTTATTTTGAGTATTTTCCCATAGTTACATGTTTCATGTTCTTTCCCTCTCCCCAAACACCCCTAACCCCCTTAGCCAATGCACAGTTCTATTGGTTTTATTGTATCATTTATTAATACCTAATTCCATATTATTGATAGTTGGACTAGAGTTATTGTTTAGTGTCTTGTTCCCCAATAATATGCCTATCAGCCCATGTGTCTAAGCAGTTGTTATTCTTCTGTGTTTCTCCTCCCACAGTTCTTCCTCTGAATGTGGCTAGTTTTCTTTCTCATAAGTCCCTCAGCCTTGCTCTTGATTCTTGCATTGCTGCTAGTACAGAAGTCCATTATATTTGATTGTACCACAGTGATCAGCCTCTGTGTATAATTTTCTCCTGGTTCTACTCCTTTCACTCTGCATCAATTCCTGGAGGCCATTCCAGTTCACATGGAATTCCTCCAGTTCTTTATTCCTTTGAGCACAATAGTATTCCATCACCAACAGATACCACAATTTGTTCAGTCATTCCCCAATCGAAGGACATTCTCTCATTTTTCAATTTTTTGCAACCACAGAGTGTGGCTATAAATATTTTTGTACAAGTCTTTTTCCTTATTATCTCTTTGGGGTATAAATCAAGCAGTGCTATGGCTGGGTCAAAAGGCAGATAGTCTTTTAAAGCCTTTTGGGCATAGTTCCAAATTGCCATCCAGAATGGTGGGATCAATTAACAACTCCACCAGCAATGCATTAATGTCCCAATTTCACCACATGCCCTTCAACATTCATTACTCTTCCCTCCTTTCATTTTAGCCAATCTGCTAGGTGTGAGGTGATATCTCAGAGTTGTTTTGATTTGCATTTCCCTAATTATTAGAGATTTATACCACTTTCTCATGTGCTTATTGATAGTTTTGATTTCTTTATCTGAAAATTGCCTATTCATGTCCCTTTCTCATTTATTGATTGGGGGATGGCTTGATTTTTTGTACAATTGATTTATCTCCTTGTATATTTTAGTAATTAGACCTTTTTCTGAATGTTTTGTTATAAAGATTTTTTCCCACTTTGTTGTTTCCCTTCTAATTTTGGTAGCATTGGTTTTGTCTGTACAAAAATTTTTTAGTTTAATGTAGTCAAAATTATTTATTTTACATTTTGTAATTCTTTCTAGCTCTTGCTTGGTTTTAAAATCTTTCCTTTCCCAGAGATCTGACAGGTATATTATTCTGTGCTCACCTAATTTACTTATAGTTTCCTTCTTTATATTCAAGTCATTCACCCATTCTGAGTTTATTTTGTTATAGGTGTGAGATGTTGATCTAGACTCAATCTCTCCCATATTGTTTTCCAATTTTCCCAGCAATTTTTATCCCAAAAGCTAGGTTCTTTGGTTTTATCCTAGACTGTCTTGCTGAGGTCAATTACCCCTATTCTATTTCACTGATCCTCCCTTCCATCTCTTAGCCAGTACCATATTATTTTGATGACTATTACTTTATAGCACAGTTTTTTTTAAACCCTTGTACTTCGGTGTATTGTCTCATAGGTGGAAGATTGGTAAGGGTGGGCAATGGGGGTCAAGTGACTTGCCCAGGGTCACACAGCTGGGAAGTGGCTGAGGCTGGGTTTGAACCTAGGACCTCCTGTCTCTAGGCCTGACTCTCACTCCACTGAGCTACCCAGCTGCCCCCTATAGCACAGTTTTACAACAGGTAATGCTAGGCCACGTTCCTTCATATTATTTTTTCATTATTTCTCTTGATATTCTTGGTCTTTTGTTCTTTCAAATGAACTTTGTTATAGTTTTTTTCTAATTCATTAAAAAGGTTTTTTTGGTAGTTTGATAAGTATAGCACTAAATAAGTAAATTAATTAGGGTACTATAGTCATTTTTACTATGTTGGCTCATCCTACCCATGAGCACTCAATGTTTTCCCAATTGTTTAGATTTAGTTTTCATTGTGTAGAAAGGATTTCATAGTTGTATTCTTATAATTCTTGTGTTTGTCTTGGCAAATAGATTCCCAGTATTTTATATTGTGTAGAGTAATTTTAAATGGAATTTCTCTTTCTAGTTCTTGTGGCTGCTATGTGTTGGAAATATATAGGAATGCTGATAATTTATGTGCATTTATTTTGTATTCTGCAACTTTGCTAAAGTTGTTGATTATTTCCACTAACTTTTTAGTTGATTCTCTAGGATTTTTTAAATAGATCATCATATCATCTGCAAACAGTGATAGCTTTGTCTCCTCATTGCCTATTTCAATACCTTCAATTGTTTTTCTTCTTTAATTGCTACTGCTAGTGTTTCTAGTACAATGGTAAATAATAGAGGTGAAAATGGTCATCCTTCTTTCACTCCTGATCTTATTAGGAATGCTTCTAATTTATCCCCATTGCAGATAATGTTTGTTGATGGTTTTAGATATATGCCATTTATTAAGTTTAGGAAAGGCCCTTCTATTCCTATACTTTTTAGTATTTTCAGTAGAAATGGGTGTTGTATTTTGTCAAAGGCTTTTTCAGCATCTATTCTCTTCTAGACCTGTTTTCTTGATCTGCCATTTTCTCAGTGAGATATTTCATGTGATTTTTGTTGTTTTGCTTGTTGATATGGTCAATTATGTGAATGGTTTCCCCAATGTGGAACCATCCTTGCATTCCTGGTATAAATCTCACCTGATCATAATGAATAACCCTCGTGATCACTTACTGGAGGCTTTTTGCTAGTATTCTGTTTAAGATTTTTGCATCTATGTTCATTAAGGAGATTGGTCTGTAGTTTTCTTTCTCTGTTTTTGATCTACCTGGCTTTGGGATCAGTACCATATTTGTGTCATAAAAGGAGTTTCATAGAACTCCTTCTTTGCTTATTATATCAAATAGTTTGTATAGTATTGAAATTAGTTGTTCTTTGAATGTTTGATAGAATTCACTTGTGAATCCATCTGGTCCTGGGAATTTTTTCTTAGGGAGTTCTTTGATGGCTTGTTCAATTTCTTTCTCTGATATGGGATTATTTAAGTATTCTATTTTCTCTCATGTTAATCTATGTAATTTTTATTTTTGTAAATATTCATCCATATCACCTAGATTGCTATATTTATTGCCACATAATAGTGCGAAATAGTTTTTAATGATTGCCTTGATTTCCTCTTCATTAGAGGTGAGGTCTCCCTTTTCATCTTTGATACTCATGATTTGGTTTTCTTCTTTCCAATATTTTGTCAATTTTATTTGTTTTTTCAAAGTACCAGCTTCTAGTCTTATTTATTAATTCAATATTCCTTTTGCTTTCAATTTTATTGATTTCTCCTTTAATTTTTATAATCACTAATTTAGTCTTTAACTGGGGATTTTTAATTTGTTCCCTTTCTAAGTTTTAATTTGCATGCCCAGTTCATTGATCTTTTCCTTCTCTAATTTGTTAATATATGCACTCAAGGATATAAATTTCCCCCTGAGTACTGCCTTAGCTGCATCCCACAGAATTTGTTTGGATGTCTCATCATTGTCATTCTCTTCAATGAAATTATTGATTGTTTTCTATTATTTGTTCTTTAACTAACAGGTTTTGGAGAATCATATTATTTAATTTTTAATTAGCTTTTGATTTGCCTGTCCATGTTCGCTTACTGATTATTATCTTTTATTTGCATTATGATCTGAAAATGCTACATTTATTATTTCTGCTCTTTTGATTTGTTTGCGATGTTTCTATGCCCTATTACATGGTCAATCTTTGGGAATGTACCATGTGTCTCTGAAAAGAAGGTGTATTCCTTTTTGTCTCTATTTATTTTTCTCCACATATCTATTAAATCTAATTTTTCTAGGATTTCATTCACTTCTCTTATCTTTTATTTATTTTTTGGTTTGATTTATCTATATGTGAAAGAGGAATATTTAGATCTCCCACTAGTATGGTTTTACTATCTATTTCTTCCTTGATCTATGCCAGTTTCTCCTTTAGAAATTTGGATACTATACCATTTGGTGCACAAATGTTGAGTACTGTCATTTCCTCATTGTCTATATGGCCTTTTAACATGATGTAATTACCTTCCCTATGTATTTTTTTTAAACCCTTACCTCCTGTCTTGGAGTCAATATTGTGTATTGGCTCCAAGGCAGAAAAGTGGTAAGGGTAGGCAATGGGGGTCAAGTGACTTGCCCAGGGTCACACAGCTAGGAAGTTGCTGAGGCCAGACTTGAACCTAGGACCTCCTGTCTCTAGGCCTGGCTCTCAATCCACTGAGCTACCCAGCTGCCCCCTTTCCCTATGTATTTTAATCAGATCTATTTTTACTTTGGCTTTGTCAGAAATCATGATTGCCACTCCTGCCTTCTTTTTCTCATTTGAAGCCCAAAAGATTTTGCTCCAGCCCTTGACCTTAAACCTATGTATGTCCACCCACCTCATATGTGTTTCTTGTAGACAACATATGGTAGGATTTTGGTTTCTAATCCGCTCTGCTATTTTCTTCCATTTTATAGGCAAGTTCATCCCATTCACATTCAGAGTTATAATTATCATTTGTGTATTCCCCAACATAGTGGGATCCTCTGCTAGTTCTACCCCTTCTTATGCTATTTCCTTTTAAACCAGTGGTTTGTTTTAAATCAATCCCCCTTGTCCCCTCCCTTGGTTTACTTCCCTTACCAACCCCTCTCTTATTATTCCCCTCTTTTCAATTTTTAAGGCCTAATGAATTCCCTCCCCCCTATCTTTCCCTCCCTTTTTTGACCTCCCTCGTCCCTCTTCCCTTTGGTTTATCCCTTCTACTTTCTCTGTAGGGTTAGATAGAATTCTATATCCCAGTGGATATAGCTACTCTTCCCTCTCTGGATAAATTCCACTGAGAGTAAGGTTTAAATATTACCTCTTAATCCTCTCTTCATCTCCTTCTTATAATAGTATTCATTACCTCCCCTTCTCATGCCCTCCTTGTGTGGCATAGAATAGCCTATTTTTCTTATTCATTCCAGTTTCTCTTGGTGCCATCTACTATTCACCCCCTCTTTTTTTTCCTGTATCATCTTAGACCATTTAGTACTCCATCCTCTCCCTATAAATAATTCTTCTAATTACTATAATAGTGAATGCAGTTTTTGAAAATTATACATAACATTTCTCCTTATTGGAATATAAATAATTTGATCTTATTGAAGCCCTTTAAGAAGCAAATTTAAAAATAAGAGTTTCCTTTCTTTCCCCTCTGTTTCTTATTTATCTTTTCATGTTTCTCTTGGTTTTTGTGGCTGGATATCAAACTTTCCATTTAGTCCTGGTCTTTACTGTGCAAATACTTGGAAATCTTCTATCTTGTTGAATGCCCATACTTTCCCCTGGAAGTATATAGTTAATTTTGATGGGTATGTGATCCTTGGTTGTAGACCCAGTTCTCTTGCCTTTCTGAATATTATATTCCAAGCCTTGTGGAAACTACCAGATCCTGTGTGATCCTGATTGGTGCTCCTTGATATCTGCATTGTCTCTGGCTTCTTGTAAATTTTTTTCTTTTATTTGGAAGCTCTTGAATTTGGCTTCCAAAATACATTCCTGGGGGGTTGTCTTTTGAGGGTTTAGTATAGAGGGTGATGTATGGATTCTTTCAATGTCTATTTTACCCTCTTGTTGAAGAATATCAGGGCAGTTTACTTGGATAATTTCTTGTAGTATGGAGTCCAAATTTCTATTAATTTCTGCTTTTTAAGGAAGACCAATGATTCTCAAATTATCTCTTCTAGACCTGTTTTCTTGAACTGCCATTTTCTCAGTGAGATATTTCATGTTTCCTTCTATTTTATCAGTCTTTTGACTTTGCTTTATTAGTTCTTGCTGTCTTGAGTGATCATTGGCTTCTACTTGCCCCATTCTGGTCTTTAGAGACTGGTTTTCCTTTTTGATTTTGTCTATCCTGTTTTTCATAGTTTCCTGCTGTTTAATTTGGTCTCCAATTTGCTTATCATTTCATTTGATTTGGGGGCATCTTTCTTCAATTGGGAGTTTCTGTCTTTTAAACTGTTAATTTCCTTTTGAGCTATTTCCCATTTTTCTTGCCTAATCTCTTCCATCTTTCTCATGATCTCAGATTTGAACTCTTGAAGAGCTTGTGACCAATTTTCATTTTTTTGGGAAGGTTTGGATGTGTTTCCTTATTTGTCCTCCTCTGCTGCAAGCTCTGTTGTCTGGATTTTTTCTGCGTAAAAGCTATAGAGTGCTAAAGATTTCTTCTTGAGCTTTCTCTTTGGAGGTTCTTGTGCATGGCTTGCTATTACTATTATGCTGTTTTTCTTTCTCAGTCAGAAGTCTGGGTGAGACAGGCAAGCTCCCTGTCTATGGAGCTGTGGAGCTGTTTTGCCTGAGTCACAGTGCTGTGGGGGCCCTCTCAGCTTTATCCTCACACCCAAGGTCTGCACTCATCTCGATTTGGTTTTTTGTGTCTTTTTGAGTAGTCATGTGTGGGTGGGTTAGGAGAGATTAAGAATGCTACTTTCACTTAGCAGCCATATTAACCCAGAAGAGGTAAGACTTTCTTAATCCCTATCTCTAAACATACATTCCACCAGGTCCTTAGGATCTCTGTAATTGTTGAAAAACAATCAAGTGGATGTTTGGAGAATTAGTAGTCATGTTGCTTTCTGACAAAGGAGTAACCCAATTATCCTAAAAGTCCATGTGACTCAATCTAATTACTTGAGATATCTAGGTGGCTCAGGGAAGAGTACATTAGACCTGGAGTGAGGAAGAATGGAGTTTAAATCTAGCCTTAGTTACTTATTAGGTATATGACCCTGGGGAAATCATTTAATTCCTGTATGCTTCAGTTTCCTTATCTGTAAAAAGGGAATAATAGCACCCATCATCTAGGGCTGTTCAGAGGATAAAATGAGACAATATTTGTCTAACCCTATGCAAAGCTTAAAGCACGTTATAAATAGTGACTTATTGCTGTTGTAATGGCCTTTGATACAAGAGAGAATGGATCTTGAGAAAATGAATATGCCTCTTTGGAAACATCTATGCCTACTCTTCTCCTACTTCAAAACTTTTGTACCATGCAATTTTTACATTTTTGGGGACTAAACTAATTTCGTTCTAAAGAGGTTGTCACTAAAAGGTTGGCTACCAAAGAGTGAATGTGTTTGGTCAAAGCAATTTGTGAAACCACACTAAGACATGATAGAGTTGTTATCTACATAAATGGAAGGAATAATCCATCAACATATATTAAGCATCTACTAGGATAATATGATATGTTCCCTTGTTCATTGGTTCTTATAACATCTTTCAATACATGAAGCTAATATCTCTCTAGGATATTACTTACCCTCCTATTACACCGCCCCCTTACCAATGGAAGTAGCAACTTGGAGCTCATTTCAAATCAATCTCTAATGCTACCCTATGTACCTCCATCCAACATAGCACCAGGACCCTAAGATAAAACACCAAGTGCCAATTTTTGCACGCCTGAATGCATGATGGGCTGCCCTCAAACCACTAAGTTGGCTTTCTGACACTTCACTTTTAGTTCAGGTTTCCAAACTTAAAAGCAAACAGATGAAGTTTTTTTGGAATTTTGTAAAAGGAAAAAAAGGGAAAAAAAGAAAACAACTTTTGCTCATGGGAGGAAGCTGTGTGTGCCAATTTTTCATTCAGAGTGATCTTTTCTGGCCAAATTCCAAATTCCTGAAAATATAGGCTTATAATGGAAGTGCTGACACAACTTCAAATACAACATTGCAAACAGGATGATATAATAAATAGTGAGCAGAGCTCCTATTCTTTAATATAGTCTCCTTCCTTCATTTGAATTTGCCTCATTTTTAGAGAATTTTATTGTTTAATGCCAGAATATGACAATTATTTCCATTCTAACTCTTGTGTTCAAATACTTAGAAGACAATAAAAAATATTAATAGAAGGAATTTTGACAAAGACTATTACTTCTTGGAAAAAATCTTCTATTGGGCTTTCATGTGTTTTTTTCATAGTAGACAGTGATTTATTAAGGAATGGAATTTCAGACAAATCAATAATGAAAAGTGGATGATTTTTCTGCATTAATTAAATATAGTATGAATAAACATTAGATATCATGTATACTAGTATATAACTCAAAGGATCAGTTTTAGTAATTCAATAATTATTCAAGCCTTATTACCCATGACATCTTTCAAATATGGTGGACTTACATGAATTAATGAGATATGATACTTGTTCCTTTTTGAAAACAAATATGAGATGTTCCCATAAAGAAATCCACAGTTTGGATTTCTATAACTTGCCTTGGTCACGCCCTCCACATTTTTAAGCTGAGTGGTTAATAGCACAAGGTTTACAGTCTGCAGAAGGTCGTTCAAATTATTAGATTTTTGTGTGTGTGTGCACACAGGGAATGAGTTATACTGGCTGTGGGAACCATAACTGTGAATTTCCTGAATTTAGCGCATTTTAAAATCTCTAAGGGTCTTTCCACATAGTTGACAATGATTAAGATCTGGGACTATAAAAGTAGACATTTGATATGCAATAATAGGGGACTGAATAGCTCAGAAGTTTGGTAACAGGATGTGGAGCCTTCCACATCTCTTTGGCCAATTCAAATTCAGGCCAGGTCAGCAGTAACTGTCCAGTGGCTATTAAGTGGTTCAGACAGCAAATGAAATAAGTCTGTAGTTTTAATTTTCAGACTGGATCAGCACATTAAAATCTGCCAATATATGAGTGCTAATTAACACTCCTATTGGCAGAGAAGTGGCCCTGCCAGCTTCTGAATGAATGGGGCTGAAAATCAAAATGTGATTCCTTTTTGGTGAGGTGACTGCAGGATGGCTTTATCAAAGAATCCTACTCAGGCTATGTAGAGAAATCTTTATTGTTCCTGACAAAGTTGGTTTGCTGGAAAAAAAAAAGTATCTGGTGTTTTCAGTGGACTACAAACTTGATGTACAACAGCAGTGCAGTGTACCAGCCTCCAAAACGAATGAAATTTTCAGCATTATTTCTAGGAATAAGGAAGTTATAATGCTTCTATGTTCTGCTTAAGGCAAGTCATAGCTAATAGCATAATCAGTTCTGGGTGACACAATTTAGAAAGGATAATGATAAGCTGGGAGTTTTCAGAGGGGGACAATGAGGTTGGTGAAGGGCTTTTAAGTCTGTGACATAATTTAATTAATCAGTGAGCATTTATTAAATACCTACTAGCTACCAGATAGTCTGTTACCAGAGATTCAAAGACAAAAATGAAATAATCACTGCTTAAAAAGCTTTTATTCTATAGGGGAAAACAACATACGTGTTTATATATGCATATTTGTATATGTATATATCATGCATTCATGTTTTTCACCAACTCATCTTATTTTAATATTTTGATAAATTTCTTGGTCAAGTTAATTGTATAAATACACACAAATACAATTATATATATATACACATATTTATATATCTAGGAATAGAAAATATGAAAAAAAATACAAAGTAACTTTGGGAGGAAGAGAACTAGAAGACGGGGTGTGGGATCTGAAAAGGTTTTAACTGAGCTGTGTCTTGAAAGAAATCAAAGATCCTAAGAAGCAGGGGCTAGGAAGGACTACATTCCAAGAATGGGGGACAATCAGTACAAAGGCATGAGATGGGAGATGGAATGTACTATGTGAGGAACAGCAAGTGGCCAGTCTGGCTGGAACATAGTGTGCAAGAAGGAGAAGAATGGATAATAAACTTGGAAAGATAGGTTGGAGTCAGGCTGTGAAGACTTTTAAATGCCAGACAGAGGAGTTCATATGGAGAGTCAAATGGACACCATTTATCTGATGTTAGAAATAACAGAGAAACAAAAATTTTTATTGAGAAGGAAAGTGACATGATCAGGGCAACTGGTACTTTAGAAAAATCACTTGAGAAGCTTTGCTAATTGATTACCTGGGTCGGAGTGAGATTTCAGATAGAGATATAAATAACATTAAGCCCAAGGAGGCAGAGATAAGAAGAACCTTAATCAAGAGAGGCCATGTGAATAGAGAAAGGATTAAATGCAAGAGATATTTTGATTATGATACCTTTTTGAGGCAGGAACCATTTCGGTTTGTTACAGAAGGGAAACATATAATTTGTAGAATTTGCTTGTTAGCCAAACCTCTGTAGGTTATAAACAGTTAAATTAATTTCAGCAATTACAGTTTAGGAAATGGAGGAGTCCGGGCTCAGGAACACTTTGTTGGGGGAAAAGAGGTCTTTCTCCTTTCTCTTCTATCCCTATGAAAGCTACCTGGACCAGTAGGAGATGATGTATTTACTTAGGAGTAGAGACATTTTCCAGAGGACATACAGAGACATAATCATCTGAGGAAGGTGGATTTGGATCCAAAGACTCCTTATAGCAAACAAAAATTACAATGATAAATTAAAAAGGAGCAGACTCTGGAATCTCACCTGAGCTACGTAAGGGTAGCTGCATAAGGACTCTGTAAAGAGAGAAAGGACTTCCAGGCATTTTTACTTCACTACTATTGTACTTTAAGCCCATAGAAACTATGCATATTGTGGGGCAGTGGACTACAGGTTATGATGACAATTTTTTTTAACCAACTTATCTTCCAATCTGAAGTGTATTAGTTAAGTGTTAGTCATGTCTCCTGGCTAATTATGAATGGGAAACATACTGATAGGGGTTCATGATCTACTATTTTTTATTATAAATTTTATTTTTTCCAGATGACATATCAATACATTTTCTTAATCATTTTCTAATAAGTGGCAATCAATGTTCTCTCTCTTCCTTGATCTACTACCCCCTGACCAATAAGTCAGGGTTATACATATATTATCATATAATACGTATTTCTATGTTTAATATGTCATGAAATGAGACACATATTGCTTACACTAGAGAAAATTCATGGAGGAAATAAAGAAAAGAAAGGAATGGTATGTTTCGATTTGTATTCAGACTGTTTCTTCTATGGTGGTGAATATTGGGGGTATTTTTTTTGTCAGTAGTCTCTTGGAGTTATTCTGGTTCCTTGCCTTGTTGATAGTAAAGCCATTCACAGCTGATTATTATACGTTGCTGTTGTTACTATATACAATGTTCTCCTGATTCTGCTCACTCATTCTTCATCACTTCATATAAGCCTTCCTAGGTTTTCTGTGATCATTTTGTCACTTCTTATGGCACAATAATATTCCACACATATATCATAACATATAATATACAACATGTTGTTCAGCCATTCTACAACTGATGGACATCCCTTAAATTTCCAGTTTTTTGTCACCACAAGAAAAGGGCTGCCATAAATATTTTTGTACAGGTAAGTTCTTTTCTACTATCTTTAATCTCTTTGGGATACAGACCTAGTAGTGGTATTGCTAGATTAATAGTATGCATTGTTTTGAGGCCCTTTGGGCATGATTCCAGATTGCTCCTTAGAATGGCTATATCAATTTGAAGCTCTACCAGCAGTGTATAGTGACCCTGTTTTTCAACATCCCCTCCAACATTTATCATTTCCTTTTTCATCATGTTAGCCAGTCTGATGGGTATAAATGGTAATTTAGAGTTGTTCTAATTTACATTTCTCTAATCACGAGTGATTTGTATTTCCTAATTTCCTCACATGATTAAAGATAATCTTAATTTCTTCATCTGAAAATTGCTTTTTCATATCCTTTGTTGATTTATCACTGGGAAAATGCTTTGATTTGAAGGTGAAGTTTCTGGCTGTCTTTGAATGGCACTCATATCATTTCTTTTTTTTAAAACCCTTACCTTCCATCTTGGAGTCAATATTGTGTATTGGCTCCAAGGCAGAAGAGTGGTAAGGGTAGGCAATGGGGGTCAAGTGACTTGCCCAGGGTCACACAGCTGGGAAGTGTCTGAGGTCAAATTTGAAACCAGGACCTCCCGTCTCTAGGCCTGGCTCTCAATCCACTGAGCTACCCAGCTATCCCCATATCATTTCTTAGATGGCTTTTATTTGCTCTTTGCTTACTGAGTTTTCATCCTTAGTTTACAAGTCAATTAAAAATATTTTATTCTCGCAGGACTTCTTTGATCTCCTTGGTCAGTTGTGACTTTCCAATTCAGACCGCATACAACACTTTGGGGTCAATCTAATGTATTTATCATGTAATATTATATGCACTGTAGTTATCTATGTCTTATCCCCTCACCCCAACTCCACTTGAGAAATCAAGGACCATATATCACCTAAATTTTATATCTACCACGGGATCTAAAAGACTGTTGGCATTCAATAAGTATTCAATAAATACTTAGTGAGAGTTGAATTATAAAATTGATGATGAGTTTTAAATTTTACTCTAAGGTCAAACCAAATTGTTTACTATTCTATGAAAATGCCCCTCACTTTCATTTCTCTGACTGTTCTCCTTCCCATGTTCTCTCTCCCATACCACTTTTACCAGGTGTATAGGCAAGAATGAGAAGAAGAATTTATTAAATGCCTACTATGTGCCAGATACTGAGATAAGTGCTTTAGAAATATTATGTGATTTGATTATTATGATCATTTGATTTGGTGGCATAATATGGATCTTTTAAAGTCCAGTTATAATGCTACCATTTCTAGGAAATTATCTCTTAACTCTCCTTTCAGAAATGATTTCTTTCTCAGGTGATATGGCAATTTAAAGTTCATTTATATATTTATTATAATCTATTTTGTTCTATATCTATCTGTAGGACTATCTTATCTATTCTTACAAAACAGCATGTTTTTTTGAGGGCAGAGATTGTTTTGTTTTTCTTTTAATTTTTGTATTATCTTGCAGATCTTCATTGGAGAACAAGTCTCAAAGCAAAAGCCTGATAAGGAGTTGATGCATTTTTAGGCCATTGTTAATTCTTAAATATCTTTAATTCTATAAAGAGTATCATTAAAGTACAAAATAAGAAAAAAAGAATCAGATTGGGACATTGCATTGAATTTTGTACAGGAATGAGCCATCCACAATGAACACTTCTATTCCTAAATTCCCATCCATTTTACTTCAATCATCATCTTCCACAATACCTTACCTAAGATTCTTCTCACTGAAAAAAGCCTTTGAGCTTGAGTGGAGATTAATATCACATAATTTTGTCTTTTGAGGGCCTCAGTATTCTGTTTGTATAATCTTCAATAATACCTCTACCTAATCTGTCAGCATCAAGGAATCTAAAGCTTGGACACTGATAAGATCACAATACTCTTCGGATATGTTCCATCAAAGACCTCATAAAGTACATAGGAATTCATTGCATAGGGCAAATGAGTTGTGTGTTCATATGGAAAAAAATAGGATACATTTACATATATGATTGGGAGACAACATTAAAAGTCAAGAGAATAGAACGGAAATGGTTTCCCCACAGTTTTTCCCATTTTGGTTTGTGGTAATATGTAAATTTATTCCAAGTTCTGGGAAAATTTTAGAAGACTTGGGTTTGAATGGTACCCAAACCAAACTTCCTATACTCTTTTTCATGGAAATAGTATTTTATGGAATGCCATTGTTTGAAGTATACTGACTATAAAAGGGAAAAAAGGCATATTTGCCCAATCAATTAGACCAATATGATTGTTCTTTTTATGTGTCCATATATTTTAAAAGAGAAATACTGCCATATATTTGGTAATAATATATTATCTATCCTGATGAAATTACTATGTGCTACAATTGTCCCTTTAGCTCAGTGTATGTGTGTATGTGTGTGTGTGTGTGTGTGTATGTGTTTTAGTGGTCATTAATTTATAGTTGTGTTTATTTTGTATTTTATAAAATCTCATAGCATCTCTAACATAAGTTTTATTTGATAGGCCTTAGGAATAAACCCTGGGACATGTTGAAGAATCAAAATGAATTTTAAAAATGATTGTGATGCTCTGATATCTTCTTTAATAAAATTTTAGTTCCTTAGGAATGGGAAATTATTAATATTAGACATACACTTTCCATTTTATGAAATGTCTTTTCAAAAAAAATCTTGTATCACAAAACTTTTTTACTTAATTAGCTTGGTATCTTACAACAGACATACTATTTGTAAGGGGCTTATACCTAAAGTTATCTCAACTTGATAGAACGTACTAGATACTGCATTCTTGGGCCTTGTATTCAAGAATGTACAATGATGGTCAAATTAACTGGGTCAAAGAAAAATAACTAGATTAAATTATAATCCTTATAACTTTTTACATCTATAAATACCTTTTATGCAATACATTCTTTTGCTGCCATCACATATTTTACATTATTTGGCATTGAGTTTACTAGAATTTTAACACATATCTATAATATCTATAAATTCTTAATCATGAAACAATGCTTATCACATTCACTGATAAGCATCTTTGATGAACAATTTATTTTCTGCTTCAAACCTATGGCCTACACTTATTATACTGCCCACACATTTTCAATGGAGTTTAAATCAGATGAGTTCATAGACCACTGAAATATTTATCTCTATCAATTGGAAAAAAAATTCTTAAATTTAAATCATGTGAGTCTGCAAGCTATGGAAACATTTATCCTAATCTCTCGGACTTTTATCTATACAGATTTGGTAGTTTAAAAGTGAATTTCATTATTAAAATCTACCTTTTCTCAATCTTCTATGTTATTAATAGTCACTGAAGTGTGCTCTTAAAGATTTTAATCTTTTATCATTTTATCCTTAGATATATATTCTAAATACCACAAAATTAAAAAAAAACATAAAAAGAGATCAAAGAAACAACAATTATATTTGGCATAAAATGTGTCTACCACTCAATTGATCAAGAATTTTTTTTAATTTGAGAAAATTAGCTTAATCTGATTTCCTTTGGGAAAAATCATAAATTCCAAGTTGTAAGAATAAACAGAGCCAATATCCAATGTTATGATAGAGGGGGAGATAGAGAGTGTCTATGAGTTGACTCTCTCTTCTAGCTCTCCCCTCCTGCTGAATATACATTGGGAGACTTCGAGGGGGTGTCACCCTGAAACTGGGTGACCTGGATGATTGTGCTGCCCCACAGGAGATGGGGGCAAGGCTTCCCTATAAGATGAGGTATGTGGTACCCCAATCTGATTCCGAATGAGGGTGGGGTTCATGCAAGCCTCCCCTGAGGTCAGTCAACTTCACAGTGGGTGGTCTGGCTCCAAGATGGAGGCAGCCAGACCAAACTGTGGTTCCCCTCTCTTTTTGTCTCTCAGACACTTTGGAATGATATCTGACTAATGAATGGCTTTAATTATTATTGATATAGGGATTGAGGAAAGGGGTGAAGGACAGAGGAATTTGGGGTACCCTCTTTGCTATTCCTATGGAGTCCGTTGCTTAGTGCGAACCTTAATGGCTCCCACTCCTAAGCTTCTTCCCCTGCTCCTTCTCCTTCTGTTTCTATTTCTATTTCTCTTTCTATCCTTTCTATAATTGTAAGTTAGACCAGAAAGGGTCTCTCAGCAAGGTTGGGGAATGGGGGAAGGGGACTAAGAAATTGCTTCCAAAACGGAGTCCAAAAACTTAGCTAATTCTACAGTTGAAGTCTTGATGGGTGAGAAGCAATGGGATGCCTTTGACCAAGGAATCAGGATTTCATTGTCCAAAGAAAGATCCTCAGAAAGCCCTCCGAACTGGATTCAAGCTGAGATGTCCACCTCTTTCCTCCCCCAGGCCCCAGCCAGAAGACCCCTCTTTCCTTCCTCCTCCGGAGAATCTCCCAGAATTCTCTGAGGTCCCAACTGTCAGTAACTGTCACCAATGGCCTTCTTCTGGCTCCTTTTGTCCCATCCCCATTACACAAATCTCATCCTTACAAAGTGAGCTTATTATCTTTAGAAACACATATGCACGACTACTGTTGTCACTAAGACCATATTAAAATTGTTGCTTCTCCAAAGTAATTTCCATATCAATATAGGTTACCTCTAAACCACAGTGAAGTACGAGAGTAAGATTTTAGCAGAAAACTACATGTTTGCCACTCTCATGGAAAGTAGACTATATAATATTTAAACCACAGATGTCATTCTTGTCAAAGGTAAAGTCTTTCAGAAATTCTTCTTCACAGATTTCATTCAACTAATTGATTGATTGCATCAAGGTCTGAATCCCTAAAAATCTTCCTCTGAAGAATATAATGCAATGAGGAAGGAAATATTCTTATCTCATGCACTGGAAAAATGGGAGTAAATGAAGAATTACTGAAAAATCAATATCTTTATCAATGGGAGGGACTATTATTGCCAGACAGAACCCATATCATAGAAAGCAAGATGTGACAAAAAAAAAACTGTTGTTCTACCTTCCTTAAAACTCCAGAGAAATACAGAAAAACAAAGTGACCCATCAATAGGATAATAGAATGGAGGGGATGTCACAATTTAAAGACTTGATCCATAGTTAAACTATTCTAGGAAGATTCTAACTTAGGTAAAACAGTTTTAGAACTTTTTTGGTATTAATAATAAAGAAAGCACATTAAAAGCAAAGATATCATAGGGGAGTGTTTGAAAGTAAGTGATTCCAACTCTTCTAAAACATACACTGAAAATAAGCCAGTCAGTCTCCAAGCAAAAAGAGTATTTGATGATTTAGAGATAGCCATAAATGGCCCTTGCCTCTCTTTTTTTTCTATTTTTTTTGAAGGCCAGAGGAGGTGGGGGAGGAGAGGAAGGGAAGAAATCAAGAAAGTATTCCCAACTGCAAAGAGAAATGAATAGAGATATTGTTAGCTCAAAGAGGTCACGAAGACTTCAAAAGCATATCAGAGAAGTTTCTTGTCATTACTCCCTTCTTCTTCTTCCCTTAAACTGTTTGAAAATGACATATATTACTAAGCAACACAAAAAGGAAAGTCTCAACATAAACAATTCTCTGGGGTTGTGGTGATGCTTTTAACTTAATTTTTTTTATCAAGAAAAAGTAGAAAAAAATTAACACAAAAAGAAGCAAAAGTTTTTACCAGTAAATTTTTACCTCATTGGGGATCAAATAAAGTTTAGTTAATATTTGCTAAATGACATTGACATAAAATATTTTATTGTCACAGAAATGTTGCTGATACCAATGAGCCCAACTCGAATCCACTTCTGTAGTGATGACATAACACTATCCAGTGTGGATTTTTCTGAATAAGGAGAAATGTATCTTTCAATAACTGTTTACAGTGATGAATGAAAGGAACTCTGATCCACAATTCTGAGGCTGCTGTTCAGTCTCAAAGCTAATGTTGGATGACAGATACTGCTCAAGAATTTTATGACAAGGAGATGGCTAGGTGAAACAGTGGACAAAATGCTGGTCCTGGAGGCAGAAAAACCTGAGTTCCAATTTGGTTTCAGATACTGGCTGTGTGAAGTTGGGCAAGTCACTTACCTTCTGTTTGCCTCAGTTTCCTCAACTGTAAAATAGTGATAATGCTAGCATTTATCTCTAAAGTATTTATATTGCCTGGTACAAAGAAGAAGCTATATAAATGTGAGTTCTTACTATAGTATTATTTTTATGAAATGCTTTATCATTAGAAGACTCATATCCTCCTAGCTTTACATTTTATCAAGTTTTATAAAGATTTACATGTTCCTCCTCCACTCAAGCTATCTCTGTTCCTTACCCTGAAATGACTTAGGTAAAGATGGTTTATTTGTAAAGTACCATTTAGAAGTTAATTATTCCCAATTCAAATTTATTTTTATTTAGGTATGAAAATACTAATACTAATAACTGAAATTTACATGCATATTAGAGGTGTTCAAAGTTTTTTAGGTACATTACCTCAATTGACTGAATTTGTATCATTGATTTAATAGAATAAATTCATGTTCATGTTTCATAAAGAAAACAAAAAGGAATAAGTCCAAGAGATAAAGACTCTTTAAAGGGGCCATGAGAATGGGGCAACTGAGTGGCTCAGTGAATAGAGAGCAAGACCTAGAGACAATAAGTCTTGAGTTCAAATATGGCACCAAACACTTCCTAGCTACATGACCATAGGCAATTCATTTAACCATGATGCCTATCCCTTACTACTCTTCTGCCTTGGATCTAATATTTAGTATCAATCCTAAAATACAAAGTGTTACCAAAAAAAGAGATGCTATGAGAAACTATACTGGTCTATGAACTCAGATGTTTCCTTTTTTCTTTGAGATGGATATATGTATATGTTTCTTTAAAAATATAAAGCACAGACAGATATACCTAAGCCAAACACAGAAACCATAAAATAATTCTATACTTCTTACTCTCAGTGCTCTTATAAAATTAAAACAACAATAACAAAATGCCAGCCATAAAGATAGGTTATAGACTGAGTTCTTTCCACATTTACCAAAAATATATGAATTTAGCATGTGCCTCTTTGAGGTTTTCTGAGTTAACTTGCCTCTTAATTAACTGGGAAACTCTGTGGGTCTGAAAATAATGATGGGCTCAAACCATGCATTGAAGCATGGAAATGCATGAATTTTACATTTCCTGCTATTTGTCCTATTTGGTGATGGCAGAGGAAACATGTTTCTGAAAAATGTCTGAGAACTAATTTAAATCAAATTTGACCACTGTTTGGTGGACTCTTTAGCTCATCAGAGACTTCACTGGAAGAATGAAAGAAGATTCAAATTTAAAAAATTAATTAATAAATAAAAATATATACAGTATTGTCAAATATTTAAAAGGTGAAGTGTAAAGGGATACATGTTTATCTCTCTCCTGAAAATGACCAAAAGATCTCAGAATGCAATTGAATCCTACATTGATTTTGCCATTAATCTTGATCTAAAATAGTTCTGATGTACTTTAGGGAACTGAGTTGCAGAGTGATGTCCAGAAACAGGCAAATTTATAGTTGAAAGGGACCTAAGGGTCCATCTATTACAACTGATATCTAAAAGGAATCCACACCTTAGCATATTTGACAAGTTGCCATTCAGACTATTTGAAGACCTTCAATAAACAGGGATTTGCCACTTCCTAAGAAAGTTGGTTCTACTTTTGATCAACTATAATTATTTGGAAAGTTTTTTGTCTTTATATCACACCTTCCTTTTTTTTTGTAACTTCTACCCATTCTTCCTAGTTTTGCTCTCTGGGTACCAAGAAGAACAAGTTTATTTCCTTTTCCCATATGATAGAAAGAGATGGAGGTAAAAATGCCAGATAGGGAGACACATATAGGGACAGAGAGATCTACAAGAGAAAGACGGAAAGATAAAGAGAGACAAAAAAAAAGGCAGAAATAGAAAGACAGATATAAGAAAGAAAGACAGAGCTCTTGACAGAAAGAGACAGAATATTAACATGCCCCAAATCATTTCACAATGCTTACAGAGTACACTGTGGAAAAAGACTTACTCTGATAATTCTTCAAGTTGAAAAATATGTCAACAATTTTCAGAACTGCTTCCAAAGTTCCAATTCTAAAATCCTATCCCTTTCCTTTTAGGAAGCCACTGGTAAGGAAGGGCTAATGCAGTGTTCCCACCCTCTACTCTGAAAATACCCTGCAGCCACAGGAGGATTATGTAGGAAAGTTATTGGAACCAAACTTGAAGATGGAATTGTCAGTCTCCATCAAACAGATACTGTAGACCCCCAGTGATCCGAGAATCTCTACACTCTTCAGGTGATCCTTTTTCTAGGAAAACAATCTATAGAGATATGAAATATGTTTCTTCCTTGTTCTTTCCACCTTCACCATTTAATTTAGCAGAGACTTATGTATATGCATTGGGAACAACTAGTTTTACCTCTCTCTCATTTTATTTCCAATACTTAGAGCATTCTAGAGCTAATTTATTTAGTCTAGCTCATGTAGTCCAGAGAAGTAAGAAATAGAAAGGGGGAATGAGCACCATTTCAAACTACCAAAAGGCCTTAGTATACAGCGCTAGTTTATGGAGGTCTTACCTGCCCGTTGGGGTACAAGGGAAGACAAAAGAGAAATAGGATCAAATCACTAAAATTCAGATAGGAGAGAGAAATGAGAGTTCTTGGTTGTATAAGGTGGATACGGAGGTTCCCATAGCACCCTAAGAGATCTCTTGTAGGATGGGGTTGTGAAAACCCAAAGATAAATAATGGAAAGTATGAAAAAGCTTGGACCTACTATGATCTTGACTATATAAGGACTGTAAGGCAGTCGCTATCCTTATGTAGTTCCTTGAGAAAAAGAGTCACTGAATTTTCAGAAAGACAATATATAAGCAGTGAGTTCCCAGGAGGTGTAATAAAGATAATGAATAACAGGAGACAAAAGGACAAATCATTGATGATGTGTCCTTGAATTTGCCTTCTCTTGCAATACCCCTGAAGCAATGCTGAGTCAAGAATAGTAGAGGTCTCTACTGGGCAGGAAGAGACCTATCTGGGGGAAAATACATATATGATTCTCTATAGGCTTGAGTAAAAGTTTTTACCATTTACTGGTTTTCTGTTTGAGACCTTGTAAGTCTAAAAACTTATAGAGTTTTCTTGGGAACATTTTATATGATGAAGTTGACAGGTTTCATTTGAACAAAGCTGAATGAACCAGTGAAGATAAAAGTCCCTGAAATGATTTGGGGCTTTTGTACCATATGGGAACCTTTGACACAATGGCTAAAGGCAGCCAATGTGTTAATGTAGAGAGACAGCAGACAGAAAAAAAAAATAGCAAAAAACTGACAGGTCAGTTCAGCTGGTATTTAGCATGTAAAGGAGAAAAGATTGACTTTGACCTACTTTTTTCTAGTCCTGATTTTCATTATTCCTCTTTAAAAAAATCATTCTAGTCAAACAGCATTCAACGTATTCCTTCAACTCATCCTGTCAATCAGCCAGTAAGCATTTATTAAGCTCCTATTATGTGCCAGGCACTCTGCTAAGTACTGAAGATTTAGAGATAGCACAAGATAACACCTGTCTTAGAATAGCTCATAATCTAGTGGGAGAGACAACATGTCATTTTATACCTCCATGGATTGATGCAGGTTATTCTCTAAACTAAAATGCAATCATTGCTTTTTTATTAGTTCCAAAATATTTCTCTTCCTTAATGACTTAGCTTAGGGAACATCATCTCCTTCATGACATTGTCCCTAATCTTTTAAACTAAAAACCTCTCCCTCCTCCAAATCCTAGAATAGAGTCCAAGATGTCCCCTTGTTTATACTGTGCCTTACTTTACCTTATACTAATCTGCCAAACTGGAATATAAATTCCTTGAGAGGATATATAATATCATTTCAGTATTTATACCCCCATTGCCTAGAATAGCATTTTATACACAGTAGTTACTTGACAAATGTTTGTTTATTTGAGTTGCATGATGGTCTGGATTCTTTCCAATAGCTTTATGACAAAACTAACACAAGGAAAACTAAAAACTAAGTTTCCTATACCTTTTTATTACTTAATACCTTTCATTTATAAGCACCTAGTGTCTATGTTTATAGGACTACAATACTCCTTTTACTTCCCCAGAGAGTATGAACCTCATTTCTCAATCTATAAAATTAGAGATTTAGACCATGTGATCTCTAATAATCTTTTAGAGGCTAAATTACACGAGCAATAGCCCACAAAAATGTATTTATTTTTACATGAAAATATTTTTAAAATTATTATTTGGAGAGGAAGAACCAAGACAGTGGAGTAGCAGGAAGCAGTAGTTCCCAGCCTGAGCTATTGCTGAAATCACTCAACAGTCCCCCCAAAGCCCCAAGAAAGAAGCAACAAGACCAGTTCAGATTTTTATTTCCAGAAAAATAATAGAATCTGGCCTTATCCTGGTCTGAATTCAGGAAGTATGCTAGAAGAATGAACAAACAACCCAAAAGGAATTCCATGATAAAGAACTATTATTGTGACAGAGACTCTGAAGACATGTACCCAAAATATTTAAAAAGAAAAACATAAATCAGTCACAGATTCAACTAAATTTTTTTAAACCCTTGTACTTCGGTGTATTGTCTCATAGGTGGAAGAGTGGTAAGGGTGGGCAATGGGGGTCAAGTGACCTGCCCAGCGTCACACAGCTGGGAAGTGGCTGAGGCCGGGTTTGAACCTAGGACCTCCTGTCTCTAGGCCTGACTCTCACTCCACTGAGCTACCCAGTTGCCCCTCAACTAAATTTTTAGAAGAAATGATGCAAGAATTTTAAAAGGTTTGAAAATATTTTAATAAATTAAATAAGACCACCAAAGGAAAAAAATGTGGAAAGAAAGGAGAGCTATGCAATAAAGAAATAAAAAAGTGAGATAAAAAAAAAACAACTTTGCCCAAGCAACAAGCTCCTGGGAATTAGAAAGGACCAAATAGAAGCCATCAACTCCATGAGGCAACTAAAAATATTAAAATGAAACCAAAAGGATGAAGAAGAGAGGAAAATTCAAGATTTTCCTAAAATAAGTCACCTGGAAGTAGTTTGTGGAGAAATAGTCTTTTTAAAAATTTTTATTTTTAAATATTTTTCCATGTTTACATGATTCATTTTCTTTCCCTTCAATTTCTCCTCTCCTCTCCCAGAGCCAACAAGCTGGATTGTACAAATGTTATCACTTGATACCTCTTTACATATTATTCATTTTTGCTATAGAGTGATTTGTTAAAGCCTAAACCCCAAATCACATACCCATATATACATGTGATAAGTGATGTCATATCTTTTGCTTTTGCATTTCTATTCTCATAGTTCTTTCTCTCAACGTGGATGTCATTCTTTTTCATAAGTCCTTCAGGAGTGTCCTGGCTTTTTGCATTGCTACTAGTAGTAAAGTCCTTTACATTGGTTTATTCCACAATGTTTTACTTTCTGTGTACAATGTTCTCCTGCTTCTGTTCATTTCACTCTCAGTTCATTGAGGTTCTCCATTTCATATAGAAATCCTCCATATAATCAATCCTTATAGCACAATAGTATTCCATCACCATTATATATCACAATTTGTTCAGTCATTCCCCAATTTAGGGACAACCCTTCATTTTCCAGTTTTTTGCCACCACAAAGAGTGCAGCTATGAATATTTTTGTACAAGTATTTTTCCTTATTATTTTTTGGGGGTGCATACTTAGTAATGGTATTGCTGGATCAAAGGTATGCATTCTTTTAAAACCCTTTGCACATAATTCCATATTGCCTTCCAGAATGGCTGGATTAATTCACAATTCCATTAGCAATGCATTATTAGTGTCCCAATTTTGTCACAACCCCTCCAACATTTCTTATTTATGGAGAAATAGTCTTAAGAATCATTGGATTGATCAAATTCCATGATGAAGAAAGGAGTGTAGACATCACATTTCAAGAAATTTTAAAAGAAAACTGCTCACGTCTCCTATAATTTTAGTGCAAAACACAAATATAAAGGCTCCATTGGTCACCTAAAAGAAACTCCTCAATGAAAACATTGTAGCCAAAATTATGTTCTCAGAATCATGACATTCAAAATACAGACTGCTTAGGTCAATTAAAAAATATTGAAAGCATCCAAAAAGAAAGAATTTAAGTTTTAAGGAGTCATTGTTGAAATTACACATGATTTAGCAGACACTACAATAAGGCAGATATGAACTTGGAATACAATATTCCAGAAAGCAAAAAAACATAGGCTTGCAGCCTACACAATCTCACATATACAGGTACAGAAATATTTTCTACTCATCAGTGTAAAGGTTAAATTGAGTGGTTGGACTTAAATTATATGAAATGACGTTGTTGGCAAAGTTATTATATCTCAAGTCAAAAGTTTATTTACCAAATCAGAGGGGAAACAATAAAGTAGAGAAATGTGAGAGAGATTAGAGAAAATACCTTTCAGCCAGGAGGGCTGGTAGTGAGTAACTACAAGGCCTCCTTCAAGATGAAAGCTACTCTCTTAGGAAACTAGGAAAGGAGTTATCCCTTTTCACTCAACAAATGAAGTAGTCCAGTAGTCAGAATCTAAGTTGAAGCCACGATTCATGCCAAAGTCTTTAGTGAAGTTCCCTTGAAGACTGTCTCCAAGAGACACTCTCCAAGATATTCAAGTTGACGAGCTGCCCCAATCCAAGGATTTTGTGGCTTTTATGGTGGTTTCCTGTCCCTGCCCCTCTTCACAGGGGCCAATCACAGTTTCCAAATTGTCCAGCCCTGTTTATGGACAGTGTCTGTGGAACTGACTTGTCACCTCTAAAGATGTTAACTCTTCCCCTAGGATTCACATGTTTCTGAGTTATCACCCAGTTTAGCAGGTGGGTTGAAGACTTCCCCCTACTGAAGAGTAAGTAGGGGTGTCTTCCTTTTGGAGGTAAAAACTCCTGTAGTAAGAGTTTCCCTTCCTTTAGGGTTAAGTATCAATGTATTCCCTTTTGTTGATTAATTCAAAAGTAGACAAAGGAGAGTTAATCCTGTCTTCGCAATCTAGTAAGGTACTAAGTAGAGGCACTTAAATTATTGTTAACCAAAGTTTTAACTTTCAACTAGGCAAAGAGAATAAAGGATTCCCTTTTCACAAGTGTAAACTCAGAGTAGACAAAGAGAACAAGAATTTACCTTCACAACAGGAAAATAGGTGATAAAAGGGAGAAGGGGAAATTTAAGGGGAGGCAATGTAAGAGAAGCATTAGTCTTAAGCAAAAAAAAACAAACTATAAGAATGTATGAAGATATAACTTTTTTTGTGGTGATGAAGAATAGGATCTGAGGAAGCATCCATAAATTGGTGAATGACTGAACAAATCATGGTATCCACATGTGATGGAATACTATTGGATAACAAAAATGATAGGGAAGATGGTTTCAGAGAAATTAAGGAATGACTTGATGCTGAGTGAAAGGAACAGTACCAGGTAAACAAAAGGAAAAGTATATAAACTTTAATAGACCCTCTTTCTAAGCCTTTTTAGTCACTTAGGAAGTACTTTCTGTCAGCTTGCCAAGACAACTTTACATAGTATGATATAGTGGGAAAACAAATAAAAAACATTGGATTTGTAGTTCAAAGCTCTATATTCAAAACCATGCATTATTATTATCTTCAGGATATCTCTATATTTTCTGAACTTTAATTTTACCATACATAAAATGAGAAAGTTTGACTTGATGTCCCTTCTGGCTCTTTATCATCTGACTCAACTCAATATGAATAGTTTTCCCTTATCAGGTACCCAAATGTCTATTGTTAATAAGCCTCTGATCTCTTTTCTGGACACAGCATCCAGATAAAATCTTTTGAGGTCCCTTTCTCATCTGCTAATTTTAAAACTTTTCCAAACAGATGTACATATGTTGTACTACTTTCCTGTCTCCTTTCTAGTTTCCTCATGTTCTCTAAATTCCTTCAAAAAACTTTGCTTTTACTTTACATCAGTCCTCACCATTCTTCTCATTGTAACATATTCAGAAAGGTTTGTACAGATACAGAATTCTATCAGGCTATGTAGTACAAATATAAAAATCTATGAAACCCTAATCTACATCATGATTACTCTTGTCTCAGTGTGATGGACTCACTAGAAATCTCATTTTTTAGAAGTGTGGGTCTATTCTATCGAAACCTTTACAATTCAGAAAGAAATTATCTCCACTGTCTTTCTCAAAGTCCTCCAATTTCCCTTTTATCAAGGACTTTTAAAAGAGCTGATCTTTGATTAACGTTTTTAACTTATCTCATTAGCGAGGTGATTGTCAGATTGTATGCACTGTAGGATGAAGCAACTCTATTTTGTATCTTTAACTCAATCCAAAAAAACATTTGTTAGTTGTTTACTACATGCAAGACACTGTGTTAGAGATAGAAAAAGAAAACCGAAAGTTCCTGCTCTCAAGTAACTTATATTTTATGGGGGAATACAGTAGATATATTAGATAGGTAAATACCAAACAATAAAAATCATAAGAGGGAGAGAGCATTGCAAATGAAGATCGTTGAAGGCCTTGGGAAAAATTTAGCACCTTTGTTTTGATGGAAACTATGGATTTAAACAAGGCAGAGGTGATGAAGGAGCACATGGAATACCTGTGCAAAGTTCCAGAGGCAGCAGATGGAATGGTATATATTGCAAAGTATATACTCCTTTGTCTGAAACAGAAAACACAGGAAGTGGAGCAAGATGGAATAAGATTGTGGCGATATGTGGGACCATACCATGACGAGTCTTAAATACCAGGCTGAGGATTTTTCTTTTTAGACCAGTGAGCGTTCTATTAGGGTTGAGCCACTGTCAGGGGATCCACTAGGGTAGACTTGAACAGCTGCTACTTAAACTGTACCTACTTTGTGATAAATAGCAGGCTTTTAATCTATTTGCCCAGAGCCTTTAACTGCCAGAAATTTGCCTTTTTTTCCTCTTCCTAAATCTTCTCTGAATCAAATATTTACTTGAGAAACATGTGTGAAAGATTGGAACATAAATATAGACTAGGTAGGTATAGCTACTCAGGAAAGATCTGGAATCCAGAGTTCATAGACTGTAGTCCTGAATGTGTCTCCAATTTCCTGTGTGACTTCAGACAAAACACTTAGCTTTCCTAATATAACTATAAAATAGAAATGTTATTATTTACCAATCTCGCATCTTGATATCACATACAAACTTTATAAATGCTCTGTTATCCCTTGATGAAAGGGAAGTGATAATGATCTTCAAAGAAATATTTACTTACAAGTCAAATGAAACCCCCAAAGGCTTTCTCGAATGGTCAAACCTTTTGTTTTTACTGAAGAAATTCAAGATCAAGGATGACATCCTGCCCTTTATCCATATAAATGGCCTTCTCCTTGTTCATATATTAGGGGACAGACTGCCAGTGTTCTCTCTGTTTCTTGGCTCTGGTTGGTTGAAGTCAGATCTTTATGCTTTTCAAACATAGGGTCCCTCTATCCCATCCGCCCTCCCTCCCCCCATTTAATAGGAAACACATTCTGTTTCCTTAGGACACAAAAAGAAGAAAAAAAATAAAGAAATTTAAGGAGAACAGCAGAATCTCTTTACCTATATACAACTTGCTAAATATATAGAGCTGAAAATAGCCAGAGCTGAGAGAGAGAGAAAAAAAAATGAAGAGTGTTTTAACAGTAAAGTAAAACCACAACTAATGACTTCAGGAGACAGGAGCTAGGTGGACAAGCAAAGCATTACAGTTTTAAATATACGGTATTTGGCTTCACCTCCCCAGTAAGTGGCTTGGCATAGGTTCAAATAGGCTGGTCTGGCATGCTAGGGCCTCGAAGAGGGACCACACTGCCTGATGGAAACCACCACAAAAGCCACAGAAAAAGCACAGGCTTCCAAAGGCAACACAAAGGCACCCCGACTGGCAGCAAAAAACAATGCCAAGGGCTCCTACACCAGGAGTGAGGGAGCCAATCTCTGTGGTGTATGTGCGTGTGTGTGTGTGTGTGTGCGTGTGTGTGCGTGTGTGTGTGTGTGTGTGTGTGTGTGTGTGTGTGTGTTTTATTTCTGCATAGCCGGAATTATCAACTTCAGCCAGTACCAGGGTTGAAGGACTATTGGTCAATAAAATGTGGAAAGCCCTGGCGAGAGATAGTCATGGCCACAACCAAGTGTTGGTACAAAAATGAAGAAAAAGCAGAATGAGTAAAAGGAAGAAGTCTTTTCAACTTCAAATTACCTTACTGCAAAAAGCTGAGAGAGTCATGTCTGAAAAATATTTTCTTATTTTAAAGAGAAGGCCAGAGTCATTATGTGCTTCTAGTTTGGGAAAATATTCTGCTATGCAAACAGTTGTTTTTCATGCCTTTACAGATTGCCAAATGATTTGTATTTGAAGCATTTTTTTTTTTGCTACATGATGCACAAAAGAACAAGAGATTGAGGATTAATAAGGAGAGGACACATTGGCAGGGCTGAGTGGAGGGTTGTAGGGATGCATTGGTTGGTCACAGTTACAAGATAGAAGGCTATGAGGAGGAGATGCCAATAAAGCCAGTTCAAAAGTTAAATCTCTGCATTCATACTCTCTCTCTCTCCCTTCCTCTTTTCATTATTTCTACCTGTCCTGTCATTCTTTTTACTTTTCCCATTCAGTATCTCTTCTGTTCTTTCTTTTCTTCCCTTCTTTGTCTTCTTTCTTTCTTTCTTTCTTTCTTTCTTTCTTTCTTTCTTTCTTTCTTTCTTTCTTTCTTTCTTTCTTTCTTTCTTTCTTTCTTTCTTTCTTTCTTTCTTTCTTTCTTTCTTTCTTTCTTTCGTATTTTTGCTTTCTTTCCTGTCCAGACAAAGCCAAATGATCAGTTTTATCTATTATTCACATACTTGAATGGTGTGCCTGGACACAGACTTATTTTCCTCTTCTATAAAAGAACAAAGCAAATTATTTGAGAAAGAGAATTGGAAACAATGTGGAATATCTCTCTATGCATAATTTACAATTACTTGCATGAAATGAAAACAAAAAGGGTGACTGGTGAAATCCTTCCTCTTGCTCAGATTATGCCTTCCTAAAATTTCAAATATAACATCTCTACCTATATACCATTCTAATTGAATGAAGAGCGGATTTTTGCCATAGGAGCAAAAAATCCTGGCAACATTTACCATCTTTGCTCTATTCCCTACAAGTTTCTAATTACTTTGGAGTCAGGGAAGCTTATCTAAGCCTCAAGACAATTTCCATGGCTTAACACTATTGGGGAGAAGGAAAAGATGACTCAAGTTGAAAAGTGTTATGAGGATAATTTGAGGAAAGGTGTCCAAAACCCTAACTGATTTAGAACTCAGCCAAAGCTAGAAAAAACTATATGACCCCCACTCTCTATATTACAAAAGCAATATGCTAAGGACTTTGAAAGTTTGTCCCTAAGTCTCAAAAAGATTTAATGGGAGAGGTCCACTGTACATATAACTTACTCCCTGCATTCTGCATCAGGGAAGAGTAGAATTCAGTCTAATTAATTTAATTAGGAGTAAAGTTTGGGGACCATCCAAGGAAAAGTGGGAGTCTAGAGGTCACGACAGTTATTTAAGTGACTTTTTTTTTGCCAGTATCTGGGACCTCAGACCTAAACTAAACCTGGAAATGTACTGATGAACCCCAGGGCTTATTGCTGGAGGTATCCTACTTAATACAAGAATGAATAAATGAATAAAGCTGCATAATTCTAAGAAGCTCTTTTGTTCAGTTGTGCGATTTGTCCTTTCCTTCTCCAGTTCATTTTACAGATGAGGAAACTGAGGCAAACAGATTTAGTGACTTGCTTAAAGTCACCCAGCTAGTAAGTGTCTGAAGACAAATTTGAACTCGCTCATATGAGACTTCCTGACTCCAGGTCTGATATTTTATCCACTGTACCACATAGCTACTCGGGCAGTTCTAGAGATTATTTAAGATGTGTAGAGATGTCCATTTTGCATCTGCTTTTTCAACTCCTGATTTCAACTGTACCTGTATCATTTTCCTGCCTTCTTTTATGTGTCATCTGCCCTTTCTTTTCATTAATTGTATGCCCTCTGTTTAGCACATAGCCTGGAACATAGTAGGCACTTAAAAGGTGATTAGATTGTATTGGTTAAGGCTGGGGAAACCAAAATAGCAAAGCTGTGGAGCTCAAATGAGGCTTATGAGTTATGTATGGCATATGATCCCTTTTTTCCTACCATATTCTAAATTGTGCTAGACTTGTCTAAATACAAATCTCCTTTTTACTGTTCTCAGGTAAGCTCTTTGAGGGAAGAGATAGCATTTTTCTTATTTCTGAATCCCCAGAACTTAAAAGAGTGCTTGGAATAGATTCTGCATTAAATACACGTTCAAATTAATCAAGGATCAAATGACTATTAAATATTATGATGAACTTCTTGATTACCCAATGCTCTTCCTTTACTTCCCTTCAGTATGAAAAATACTAATGGGCTCTAGCCAAAAGTATTATCTTCTTCTTTCAACTATGACAGTTTTTCAAGTCAGCTATTGTGGAACAAGATGCTAAAGTTATAAGTCTAGTTTCCAATCCCCAAGCTGCTACTTAACTAGCTCTGTGATTTGGGACAATTAACAATTTCTCTGAGCCTGCATTTCTTTAACTATGTAATCCATTAGGTCAGATCTATCTACTTCATATGGTTATTGAGAAAATCAAATGAGATCATGTATATAATGTGCTTTATAAATAAAATGAAGTCTTTGTGAGCTACTGTTCTTAGCCTATTCCATTCACGTGTTAATTATGAGCTATTTTTTACATGTTGATACAATTTTAAACAATTTTCTGACATTTTGCCATCCATGTGCTCTTCCTGCCTCATATCCCTTCCCACTTCCCCAAGACAGCAGGGAATAAGATATAGGTTGTGCATGTGATATGTTTCCATGTTGTGAAAGAAGACACTGGAGAAAAATTCATGGAGGAAATAAAATGAAGAATGGTGTGCTTCAATCTGCATTCAGATTCCTTCGGTTCCTTCTATGGTGTGGAATAGTCTTTTTAGTCATGAGTGCCTTGGAGTTGTATTGATAATAATTAAGTCATTCACAAGTGTTCTCTTTTGATATATTTCTTCTCTTATTGTCTTAAACTTCTATTTAAATCTTTTTGTTTTTATACAATCATTAAGTCACTGATGCTACTAGTGAACTTATAAAATGGATCACACTTCCATCACCCCAGTCTTCAACTCAAAAATCTTAAGAATATTTCTGTTGGACAGCTTAATAGGTTGACCCAAATGCCTTCTTTGCAAGCATCTTGGTCATAAAGAACCAGAAGAAATTTTTTGCAAAAGATAGGGCGACCATTGAATTTGCCTTTACTAGAGGCAAAAGGAAGAGAAAAAAATAAACCTGCAATATCCCACACATTATGGATATGCTACAATGAATATTTCCTAATCTTAGTTATGATCATTGGAAGGAGAATGTTTTTTTTAAATAATGATATGTGTCACTGTCATTATAACGTTCATGGCCATAGTTATTCTCTTATGGTGCTATCTATGTTCACTTCTTTCCACAGATCTTTTGCTTCTCTGGTATCCTTTTCTAATTCATATTCCTTCTCACCTAATTGGGAGACCTATACTCCTACATTAAAATATTAGAAACAATGGCTTCATAGATGTTAAGTTGGAAAAAATAATCTAGTTCAACATCCTCAGCTTTTAGATGAGGAATCTGAGGTCCAGAGATGTTTATTGACTTGGTCAAAGTCACCCAGACAATAAGTGGGAGAATTAAGATTCAAACTCAAGTCTTCTGATACCAAGAAGCCTCACTATTTCCATTTTGTTCTGTCTTGTGATTATGGTTTTTCTGACCTGTTATGTGGAGATGGAAAGCATGGAATCCCTGCAAAGATACAGGGACAGCCTCACCCAGAATTCCAGGGGACCCCCTGGAGAACTTTGGGTGAGGGGGCAGTTGAGAGGAATTGGCAGTTACTTGGTGAAGGTTGAAGTGAGCAGACACCCTGCTTACTACTCCACACTTGGAGGTTCACTTGAGAGGCCATTGTGGCATAGCCAGTGTGGTTACTACATAAGGATTAGCCTGTTTAGCAGGCTTAGTTTATATCAACTTCAATACAACAAATATTTAATGATTAGAGAGTAAAGATATTCATTAATAGCAAGAGAGCCAGTTTTAGTTAAGTGTCTCATCCCCTCCTGTGAGGGGGGAAGGGCAATTTCAACCTAACAGTTCAGGGTCACCTTTCATTATCCTAAAACCCTCATTAACCTCTCTAGTTTACCTTGTTATTTCCTAATATAACCTTTACCTTTCGATATCTGTGCCTGAAAATTATTTGGGGGAATACTCACAACTCAGTCTGGACATCTAGTTTGAATCCTGTCTGCTGCCAGTTTTAAGAAGATCATCTCTGTCCTCAACAGTTATATAGCTAGCTTCCATTTACTAATCTATCAGACCTGTGAGGAATATAAATTAAAGAAAGGGAACATCATTGGGGTTTCAGCCATAACAGAAACTTACCAGAAGAATCTCATTCCTGTCTTCATTACCAACTGGAACCAGCAACTGTTTATGGGGGAGGGGTTTGCTATCCAGGAATGTTTTATCCCCTCCTTCCTCACTGAAGCCTGTCAATCTGAGGCTCTTGAATTGAAGCTCTACTTGGCTTTGACACATTTATCTGCTTCTCCAAATTATCTGTTATTATCATCATAACAGTTTTGGCCAGCCAGCCTAGGATTTTACTATAGAACCTAGTGGAGAAGAGATATATGGCCAACATGATCAATAGAGCAATTGTTACCTTGGGGTGCTCTGGTCTTTTAATGCATGGGATTTGGCAAACTTGTGCCACATTTTGGTTTGTCACAGTTCCCCAATTTTTTAGGACAATGATAGAGTTTTATGATACTTACCTGTGGCTGACGATTACAGTAGGGGAGGCATTGGCTTATGTATCAACAGGGATAGCCATGACTGCCACTTGCTATGGGGCCCTAATGATATTGAGGAAGGTACTGGCTTTCACATTTCGAAAGGCTGAAGTTACTGACCCGGTTATGGAACAGATGTTGGAATATATGAAGACACTAATAGAAATTAACAAACAAATTAGAGAGGGAAAAGAACTAGATGCCAGGACAATTATGCAGCTGGAAATAATAGAAAACACGGTCACAACAAAGAAGGGGGGGTGAAATGTGACAAGATATTAAACATGACAACCCAAAAAAGCAAGAATTTGCAGGGGCAGAGGCAGCTCCTGTAACAATACTTCCCATTACAGACAGGACAATAGTACAACCGAATGCTGGGATCATACACGTCAAGGGCTATAAATCATTTACTAGAGGGGATCTAGAGATTTTAAAAAGGAGGTTCCCCCAGTTTTTCGTAAATCCACATAAGGCAATAAACGAATTCAAAAGGGCAGTCAGGCTGTACAATCCGAATTTTGAAGATGTTGAACTCCTTTTGTCAGAACTATTTACCCCGAGTGAGAAAGCTAAATTTATTACAGAAACAAGGACCAATCCCAATCTAGCATCGTGGCCAGAGCAGCATCAAGATCTAGAGCTGTCATCTCATGCAAACATGACATATCTTAGGAGATGCAGGAAGGACTTGGTAGAGGCAATGAGACTTCATGCCAAAAGATCAAATGCATGGGGCTCATTTGAAAAGTTGAAGCAGGGGGAGGAGGAACATCCGAGCATATACCTAGACAGATTGCTGGAAGCTGGAGAGACTATCCTAGGGTTTAGGGACATGACTGCTGAGGATAACATTCAGCATGTCAGGAGGCAATTTGTGAAAGGGAGTAAAAACTACATCCAAACATATTTTAGACTGCATTGCCCAAAATGGGAGACCATGCCCATTGAAGAATTGAGGAAGACAGCAGCTTATGTCCATGACTCAAAGAATAGTGAATCTAAACCATCTAGAACCTCTGAAAAAGATCGAGAGATTGCTGAGCTAAAAAAGTAATTGAGGGAAGCTCAGAAGGCCAGGGAGGTAGAAGAAATCAAAAATATGTCTCTTATGTCCACCAATCAGAGGAGCCAAAGCAGGCCTAGACAATCATCTAAGGGCAGTGCTAACAACAAAATTAAGAGATGTTTCCTATGTTCAAAAATTGGACATGTGGTACGGGATTGTAGATATAAGTCCCAGATTAACTTTGGAAACAGGAATAATAACAATAACAACAGGAGGAATACATACTATAATTCCAGATACAATAGTAACACCAATAATAACAACAGGGACAACAATAGTAGATACAGTGATAAGGTGAAGTCCAGATGTTGTGACCATGACTGTGCCAAGTTTAGTAGGTCCCCAAGCTTGTCAAAAATGGAAGAATACCCGTCCCAAGGAGATAGACCTCGTATCTTATGAACCGAGGAAGGAGCCTTAGAGAAAGCAGTTGTTGCAAGAAAAGAGAAAGGCAGTGATAATGATGTAGCAAAGGAATGTGAGAAGAACAAAATGAATGCAGAAGATATTATGAATTATGGGTTGGAGGAGGTAACACAAAGTTACAAAGATATGACTAAGGAGGAGTTGCAAATGGAGGACGATATAATAGAAATTAAGGAGAGAGTTTATGGGAAAGGAAACAGTGATATGGGGTACACTGACAGAAAACCAGGCACATCTGCACAAGTTCTTGATAAAAGCTTGAAGAAAGTAGCATTCCTTGATTCTCACTATGGGGGGACAGAACCATTCTGTAGTAAGACTGTGGATCATTTACATGTACAACAAGGCCAAGCAGCAAGGGCAATGATTATAGACAGCTGTTCTAATGGAGATATCTTGGAAGTGGACAGTGTCAATAAGGGAGATGGGCTCCTGCAGACCATTGAGAAGGAAAGTGCTGAATTCTCAGACACAGGCACTACCTCTTCTCTATCACCAACTAGGGAAGCAGGAAGGGAAAGTGAAAAGTCTAGTAGCTACAATACTGGAGGAATTTTAAAGCTAGATCCTGGAGCTAGAGAATTTGTACCAAGCCTACTTCAGGGTCAAGTGCATGAAGATGTAGCACACTTTCAAGCCTGTGATACTCCAAAAAGAGCTGCCTTTGGAGTAGATTCTGAGTTAATGCATTTAAAGGAATTCAGTTTCATAAATGTCAGTAGCCAAGAGAGGAACAAAATGACATCAATAGGGACAAAGGAAGAGTCTACAACACTGACTTTGTTTCCTATGCAAAATACATCTAGAGTTCAGTTTTCTATTACTGACATGGAGTCTAGGGAGCGAATACAAAAAGAAAGCATAGACTCACAGGATTGGGATGTAGTCATGAACCAAAAACACATTCCAAATTCTTTAGAATTTCCTTTAATGCAGAGGAATACCTCTCCTGAATCTAACTTTGCTAAAGTCCAGCAAAGCATGTTCAGTGAAGAGAAGGACACTTTACCTTACTCATGGTCTGGAAAAACTGAAATACGCTTTGACACTGATAGGTCCATGAACAATCCAGGGATGCCAATTCAGGCATTGGCAGTCCAACAAGCCATTTTTGAAGGAGACTTACCATCATTACACCCACAGAATCTTGAGCCAGCATAGACAGAAGTCCTAGAACAAGATTAATGGGATTTGGGGGACATAGATATAGAAACACCTTTGGTACCTGTTGATCAGACAGCTAAAGACAGGGAACCTTTGGTTATGGTGACAATAGGAGATAAAATCTATCCTGCTCTTATTGATATTGGAACAACCCGGTCTGTGTTGACATCAGCACCAGAAAATTGTGCACTAATGGGGTCTGTGAGAGTAAAAGGAGCCACTGGGCAAATGGAGTTGGTGCCCAAGCTAAGATCTAAGATGGTGAAAATAGGCCCAATGACTTTAGATCATTCTTTTTTGTTGATACCCAGTTGTCCATCCAATCTCCTGGGGAGGGATGGTCTTTGTAAATTAGGTGCCACTATCCAGTGTGATAGGTCAGGACAGATATCCCTATACTTACCCAAACAGTCACTCAAGCACCATCCCTTGCGATTCCTAGGGCAAATGGAGGGTGATGCGGAGGAACAACACATGGGGAGTATCTTTGAAATACCAGAAGATATCCCAGAGGCAGTTTGGGATAAGCATTCAACCGATGTGGGAATTTTAAAATCTGCCACCCCAGTTAAGATCGAGATGAAAGAGGGTACTCCACCTAGAATCCCTCAGTATAAGTTGAGCAAAGAGGCCACAGAGGGTATCAGGCCCATTATCCAAAGTTTCCTGGAACAAGGCATTTTGGTCTACACTATATCCGAGTAAAACACACTTATTTTACCCATTAAGAAGCTAAAGAAAGATCCAAATGGCAAGACACAATGGCGTTTTGTGCAGGATCTGAGAGCAGTGAATAATTTTGTTAAGAAGGGACATGCAGTGGTACCTAGCCCGGCAAATATCATCACAGAGATTCCAAGTAATGCAGCCTGGTTCACAGTTGTGGACCTGTGCTGTGCATATTTTACTATACACCTGCATGAGACCAGTCAGAAGATTTTTTGCAATTCCCTGGGAGGGAAAACAACTCTGCTGGACCCGAATTCCACAGAGTTTCTCAGAAAGTGCAAATATCTTTTGTCAAATCCTGCAAAGAGATCTTGAGTCCATCATATTCACTGAGAGCAAGCTAGTACATTATGTGGATGACCTTTTGCTAATGTCACCAAGTGCTCGAGTCTGTCAAAGGGACAGCAAATATCTGTTGCAGGAGCTATGCAAAAGGGGACACAAAATTTCCAAAAATAAGATTCAGTGGGTATTACCACAAGTAGAATATCTCAGCTTCGTGTTGGAAAAGGGTATAAGACGGATTTCCCAAAAGAGAGTTGCCCATATACAGAAGCTGTGCATGCCTAAGACCAAGAAGCAGCTCTGTGCAATATTAGGTATCACGGGTTACTGTAGGCAGTGGATACCTGGTTATAGTCTGATCTCAAAACTTCTAACAGACTTGACTAGGAACACTGTCTCAGAACCTTTAAAACTGACATGGGAGCACAAGCATGCTATGGAAAAACTGAAAACAGCGGTGTTGACCAGTCCTGCACTTGGAATCCCTGACTGTGCAAAACCGTTTCATCTGTTTGTGCATAAGGACAAGGGAATAGCCAGTGCAGTGTTGATGCAAACTCTTGGGGACCAGTTCAGACCAAAAGCCTATCATAACTCCCAGTTAGACGTTGTGGCTAGGGGGATGCCACCATGTATGAGAGCAATTGCAGCTGCAGCCCTAATGGTTAAAAAATCTTCAGATCTGGTTTTGGGATGCAGGATTATACTGTGCTCTCCTCATCAAATAGATACCATCTTGAAAAACAGCAACCTGCAAGCGTTTACATCCCAGCACTTATCCCATTATCAAATTGTGTTGCTGGGCAATGAGAACCTAATTTTCCATCGTTGTAAGGAGATCAACCCAGCTACACTAATGCCAGCCTTATCATTAGAAGGAGAACCCATCCATAGCTGTGCAGATACCTTGGACATAGTTCAGAAAACGAGAGATGACCTAACCAATATTCCTTTGGTCTCTCCCGATCTCACTTTGTTTACTGATGGTTCTATATTTGTGGTAGATGAAGAACGGTATACAGGGGCAGTTGTAGCAACTCAAGATGAGATTTTATGGTATGCAGCTCTACTTAAGTCCATGAGTGCTCAAGGGGCTGAAATCCTGAGTCTCACCAGAGCTTTAGAAATTGGCCAGGGTCAAAGGTTGAACGTTTGGACCAATAGTAAATATGCATTTAATGTAGTAAATTGTACAGGCCAAATCTGGAAATATAGGGGATATATAACAGCTGGTGGGAAGGAGATAGCCAGTGGGAGCCTTATAAACCAAGTCTTGAAAGCTGTCCAGTTACCTAAGGAAGTGGCAGTGATGCATTGCCGATCACATCAAAAGGGTATGGATGAAGTCTCATTAGGAAACAGGAGGGCAGATATAACACCAAATTTGGTGCCTGTTTCGGCTCT
Organism: Gracilinanus agilis; assembly: GCF_016433145.1. Taxonomy (NCBI): domain Eukaryota; kingdom Metazoa; phylum Chordata; class Mammalia; order Didelphimorphia; family Didelphidae; genus Gracilinanus; species Gracilinanus agilis. The sequence goes on from NC_058130.1 coordinate 110,336,788, forward strand.
ATACATGTGCTGAACTTCTCCTTGGTGGAAGAAGCAGATCTAAAATAGGCATACTCCCTGAGGGAAGTGAAGCACTGGGTAGAAAATCTAGGGGCCAAATTAGTGAGAGGTGTATGGTTTTCTAGTGAGGACAAACCCATTCTTCCAAGATCTTTATATAATACCCTATGTAATGCATTGCATGCCAAAGGACATTATGGGACCCAATTTTTGGTGGATGGTATTCAAAGGCTCTGGATGGCTCCTGGTATATCCACTTGTGCAATTAGAACATGCCAGAAATATAAGGTTTGCTTACAATATAATCAGGGCGTGACCAGAATTAAGGGACTAGGAGGCAGACAATTGGCATATACCCCGTTTGAGTGCTTGCAGATTGATTATATATCAATGCCCAATTGTCAAGGTTACAAATATGCCCTAGTCATCATAGATAGGTTGACTCAATGGCCAGAAGTGTTCCCTCCAAAGAAAAACAACACAGCTTTTGTGGTGAAGAAACTTCTGAGAGAGATAGTTCCGAGATTCTCTGTACCAGTTAGAATAGATTCGGGCCATGGATCACACTTTTCCTAGAACATCTTGCATGAGATTTATAAGACCTTGGGGATAAAGAGAAGTTTACTTTCAGTCTATCACCCCTCATCCTCAGGGCAAATTGAAATCTGTAATAGGAGAGTTAAAACTCTCATTGGGAAAGTGTATTCTGAAAGCCATCTGAAATAGGTACAAGCACTCCCCATTGTTCTTTTTTATTTAAGAAGTCAATCCTGTAGTGACACAAGATTGTCACCATATGAACTCCTGTATGGGCATGCTCCATGGCATAGTTCATCCTAGAAGTCAGCTCTCTTATCACACATTGGAGCTGAGTGTCAGCTATATAGATACATAAAAGCTTTGAAAAAGAGACTGGATGAATTGTACAAACTTGGTTTGTTAACCCAGAGTTCCTTTAGACTTTAGCTTACATCAGCTTAAACTGGGAGGCATGGTCTATATAAGGAACTTTACAAGAATATCTGTTCTAGACCCTAAATGGGTCGGGCCTTTCCAGGTGCTATTAACTAGCCCAATTTGTGTGAAAGTAGAGAATAGAGACCCCTGGTTCCACATCACGCATGTAAAGCCTATTAAAGAATATCATGAAAAACCTCCTGACAGAGCAAAATGAAATGAATGCACTGCCAGATCCACAGCAAACAGACAGTTATGATGAAAATGAATGAACTGCTTGAAATTCTAAAAAGGAAAAAACAAGAAGAAAAAAACTGCAAAATTTTTTGTGCAACACAACACAAAATTAACACAATTACATCACAATAACTAATGTTCCTGATTAAGAAGGTGACAAGTCAACCATCAGACAAGACGATAGATGGCAGACAAGTATGCATGCAGTACAGAGGAAGAAACGAAGAACACAGAAGTTGAAAGCTGCAGAAATTCACAGCAGTGGTGGTACCAAGGAATGGACAATCACAAGAGTGCCCCAATAAGCTTTGCTTTCTAAATGAGCCCACAGATCTAGCCATTAAGGTATAAGGTCATTTAAGTTTTAGCCCATGTGTTTTTATGGGTCGCATGCCTCTGCAAACATAAGGAATCATAGGAAAGAAGGCTTTTTTGGTACCCCTTCAAATAGTGATCTAAATCCTTATTCTCTGAAATCCATTTTTTTACCTAAATTTAGTTGTAATTAACAAATATTTGTTAAATGTCTAATATATGAGACAGCTAGTTAGTACAATGGATAGAACGCCAGGCCTGGGCTCAAACTGGCCTTTGACGATTATTGGCTATGTGACACTGGGCAATTCACTTAACTCTCTTTGCCTCAGTTTCCTCATCTATAAAATTAGTTGGAGAAGAAAATGGCATGGCCCTCTAGTATCTTTTCCAAAAAAACAAAAGCAACCAAAAAAAACCACCCAAATGGAATCATGAAGAGTTAACACAACTAAAAATGACTAAACAACAACAAATGTGCCTGGCTTTGTGAGAGGTGTATAGTTGGAAAATCTTGAACCCCTGAAACTACATTGTCCAAACTTCCTTTCTGTATTACCCATAATTCCTTTTGCCTTTCATATATGTGCATCTTTACAAGATCTGTATATAATTTGGGTTCACTCTGCCATGCCCTCTCTCTTCCACGTGAATTGAGTGGTGACTGGTCTTTGTTGCTCTAGCTCTTTCTTCCATATGAAGTGAGTGGGGAACATTCTCTGTGTTCTCTAGTTCTCTAGTTAAATATTAATCCCTATAAATATTATACTTTGGAGATATTGAATATTAATTTTAAAATCCACAGAGACAAAAATGAAGCAGGACCAGGCTAAATGTTTAACAAATATTACTTTACTTTATCCTCACAACAATCTTTTAAGGTAGGTACTATTATTATCTCCATTTTACAGATAAGGAAACTGAGGCAGGTAGTGCTTAAATAACTTGTTCAGGGTATATAGTTAGTAAGTATCTGTAACAGTACTTAAAATGAGGGCTTCCTGATTATGGGACTAACATTCTATCATCTACAGCTGCCTCTAGTAAATAAAAAGTAAATGCAGAGTAATAAAAAGTAATTTAAGGTGGGATTGGTGCTAATTACTTCAATGATCAGAAAAGGCCTTGTGGACGAGGTAGCTCCTGAACTGAGCTAAGAATGAAATTAGGGATTCTAGCAGAAGTGTGTGCATTCAAGAAACAGCATACATCTATACAGGCACAGAAGCAGGAGATATTCTGGGAATAGGTGGCAAACTAGTTTGAGCACAGAGTATAAATAGGAACATTGTATACCACTGCTCTTGCCTACAAGTATTCTACTTCCATATTCAAGAACTCCCAACTCTATTTTTATAATCATAATCTTTTTTTCATTCCATATTTCTATATGCCTTATGATTCAATCCTGTTCTTCAGTCTCATTGTGACCTCCAATCCCTTTATTCTTCAGATTATTTGATCATCCCTACACTGGTACACCTTCTTCCCTTCCTTATCTTGATCTCTTAGTGCAATCAGTTCAACTCTGCACTCTCCTCTAGACTTGAACGCTTTGCCTCCCTATCTTACCTCAGTCTACAGCTTAGCAAATGCCAACCTTGGATTACTTACATTTTCTATTTCCTTCTTTCCTATTCATATTCTACAGAATTGAGATGGAGGGGAAAACCCCCAAACATTGTAACTTTGTCCCATATGACAGCCAACTTCTCCATCAATTGGGGAATGGCTGAATAAATTGTAGTATATGACTGTAATGGAATACTACTATGCTATAAGAAATGAAGAGCAGGCTGGTCTTAGAAAAACCTGCGGAAATTTGTATAAAATGATTTAAAGGGAAGTAATCAGAAACAGGAGGACACTGAATATAGTAACAGCAACATTGCAAGGATGATTAACTGTGAAAGACAACTACTCAGATTAAGATAATGATCCAAGAAAATTCTGAAGGAAGCTATAATGAAAAATGTCATACATCTCCAGATAGAGAACTGTTGAATTCCAAGTACAAAATGAAACATACTTTTAAAAAATCTACTTTATTTTTCTTGAATTTTTGTACATATACATATATTTTGCAACATGGATGATATGGCAATATGTTTTATATGACTTCACACGTATAATTGATATTTTACTTTCCCTCATAAGGGATGGGGAACAGGTGACAGGGAGGGAGAGAATTTGGAACTCAAAATTAAAAAAAAATGAATCTTCAAATATTTTACATGTAATTGGAATATATTTAACAAAATTTAAAATATATAGACCTCTAAGATCCTCACTGAAACAAAGAAATTTATATGTGACTAATCAATTTGTTACCCCATTCACCAGTGACTATTCTAAACATTTTCCTCTCTTCTTAAACATTTTGATTTAAAGATTTGACCTATTTTTACAAAAAAGACCATGCATTGACAGCTTTCTCTTCTCTCCTCCTCATTGTATATTCAACTCTTTTTATCACACTAGCTACTATTTTCCCCTATTTAACAGGAGGAGGTATCGCCTCTTGTCAAGGAAAATCTTTTATCTTTCATCTCATACTGTCCTATCTTTTCCAGTATAGATGTTATTATGATTACATTCCTAGTAAGCTTTACTCTCCCTCTAACTACTATTTCCCTACTACCTATAGACCTGCCTCTATCTTGCCCATCCAAAAAAAGGAGCCCTCACTTACTCTGACATGTCAGCTAGTTATTTTTACTGAATTCATTGAAAAGTTCATCTATTCAGCTGCCTCCACTTCTTCTCTCACTCTCCCAAAACTTCTGTAGTCTTCCTTTAAACCATTCTATTTAACTAAAACTTCTTTCTTCAAAATTACAACAATTCTCTTAATTGCCAAAACTAATAGTTTTTTCTAAATATTATGCCTAAACCTCTCTATAGCCTTTGATATTATCAATTAATCTCCTCTCCTGGATTCTTTCTTCTCTGCAGGTATTTCATGACACTTTTGGCTGGTTTCTTTTACCTTATTTCGAATCTTCTGAGTTTCTAATTATCTTTGAGTAGTTGGGGTCAACTATTATCTACTGGAAATCACTCAGGGACAAGTCTTCAGTTATGTTAACTAGATCCAAAATTGTTCTGAAGCCAGGAATTCCCTGAAGGACAGAAATATGTCTGTGTTCTGTGATAATGAGATTAAATGTACCCTGCCCATTTTTAGATTTACTCACCAAAGGTATAAACATCACCACTTATTCCACAAAAGGGGAAGTCTGTAACCCATGTGTGTGAAAGTAGATGACAAATCAGAATTTACTGACTGCCCCCCTGGGCAGTCCTAAGAAAAGCATCTCTTTTAATTAGACACATAAACTAGAAAGAAAACACAGGAAGTGATGCAAAAGAAGCATCGTTAAAAGGGAGTGACAACTTCTTATGATGAGTTTTGCTCTTCTCTTTGGTCTGGAAACTGGACCTGGAGGAGCTTTTGTAGGGACCTTGGACTTGGTGAGACTGTTCTTAAATCTCTCCCTTAGAGCTATATGTGGTGAATGAAAAAGAATGACTCCCTTAGCTTCCCTGGAGGTACTAGCCTCCAGAGGAGCCCATGATTAGAAGGAGACCTCATGGCTAAAACCCTTGTAAATTGACTTTTAGGCTCTCTGACTGAAAGTCAAGACTTGAACAAATAATCTAGTATGTTAAGAGAGATCTTTTGCTCTACTTTCTTCGTTTTTCTCTACTTTCACTCTCTCCTATATTTTGTAAATAAATTGATAAAAATTATTTTAGATATTTATTGAATTCTTGGAGACCACACCTTTTAATATTCAATTCAACCAAAACATATTTTTCTCCTTTTACAGCTCTTGATTTGACTACATAAAGCTTACTAAACATATGAGGATTGCAGTTTCAATTAGCTCTAATGATTTGTGAAGAACACAGTATTTGGTACCAGAGAGTGGTTGTAGACCCTCATATTTGACAAGACATACAAAACCACACAAGCCATACCATAAGTGTCCAAGATCTGACAGTGTAAAATCTCAATCCATGAAGTAAGTTTGGAAGCATAAATAAGCAATAAAATAATAATTTTAAGGCTAATACAATGTTAGGGATGCTTAAGACACAAACATTAAGGTCAAAAATAATTCCAAAACACTTACAATCAAAGAAAGTCTCAAAGGAAAAAAAACAGTTTGACTGTAAGATCAATTAAAATTTTGAAACAGAATGAAGCATGACATTTTCTTTTTTTTTTGCTCAAAATTATATTATTAACTAAAATGGAAGCAATAGAAAAAGGACATAGAAAAGAAATTTTAAAAAAAGTTTAGTGGAAACACTTGGAAAATTAGCAGCTTATCAGTAGCAGCAAAAAACTATACAATAATAGACTCTTTGCAAATTAGAATGGAGCAAAACAAAGTAATAACTTTATGAGATAAAATGTTTAAAGTCAAAATATCATAAAAGTAGAAGAAAATAAAAAGTATCTCATATCAAAGGCAATTAATTTACAAAACAGATCAAGGAGAGATAATTTAAGAATAAGTGGACTACTTTAAAGCCAACACAACTTCAAGAGGACAAATTGAGAGAATGCACCAATCACTTAGTGAAAGAAAATACTAAAATGAAATCCTCCTAGGAATGTCATAGCCAATATACAGAGCTTTCTAGTCTAAAAAAAGTACTTTAATCAGCCAGAAAGAAAGAGTTCAAGGAGAGAGGAACCATAGTCAAGATCATATAAGATTTATAGAAATAATTATAAAGGAGGAGAGAGCATGGGATTCTACTACTTTAAAAGTGAAAACATAAAGACAACCAAGCATAAATGACCCAGTAAAACTGAATATAATCCTATAGAGGTAGGAAGTGGGAAGAGAGGCTGAGGAGGACTTATGTTAATGAAATAGAAAACTTCCAGACATTCCTGATGAAAAGAACAGAGTTAAGTAGAAAATTCAAAATATAAACACAGGAGTCACAAGAAACATAAAATTGTAGATGAGTGTTCAATTTTAAAGGGACTCTTTAAAAACACTGCTTATATTTCTGAAGGAGGGGAAAGATACAAGTGTTCTCTCAGAAAACTAATGGTGAGACTTCCAGGTTAAGATGGCTACAATGTAGAGGCAGGGATCTTCCTCTCCTCACCACCAACTAATATGGAGTACCTCAAAAAGACAAAAAAACAAGATTATATGAGGGAAGGGGTTCCACAGTAGGATGCAGCATCAAAGGTAGGTGGAATTTGGGCATTTTCATACTATAAGGGGGTGAATTAGCTCCCACCAATGAAACCTGATCAACTCTACCCCACTCCACCTATAGTGCTAGAGTCAGAGCAAGTGTGCCACAATCAGAGCAAGCTTGGGACAATCTCTCGTTTTTCAGAAGCTGGCTAAGAACACCACAGACTCACCCCTGAGAACAGCTAGACTTGGGACTCAAGGAGGCTGAGGAGTGCAGTCTTTGGGCACAGAAGTGAAATGGAGAGGGGTGGCAAATAGTGGAAGTCACAGAGACATGAAAACTGGCCTCAGGCAAAAAACTCTCCATAGCTCCATACACAGAGAACCTGCCCTCCTCACTCAGACCTATGACTGGGAAGGGAAGGAAAAACCAACATAGCAATGGCCAGCAACACCCAAGAAATACAATCTTCAACCACCATAAAGAACAAGAGAAAGGCATTGACCCTGGATAATTTTTATGGAGAAAAAATCCAGAGTACAGAGGAGACAGAAAAGAGTGACATAGGGGGCAGCTGGGTAGCTCAGTGGATTGAGAGTCAGGCCTAGAGATGGGAGGTCCTAGGTTCAAATTGGGCCTCAGACACTTCCCAGCTGTGTGACCCTGGGCAACTCACTTGACCCCCAATGCCCACCCTTACTACTCTTCCACTTAGGAGCCAATACACAGAAGTTAAGGGTTTTAAAAACTAAAAAAATAATAATAATAATAAAAAGAAAAAAGCAACATACAATTATAGGCATCCAAACCTTCTAATGTGATAATTAGATTAAGTCTATATTGCCCATCTTTAGATTTAATCACCAAAGGTGAGAACACCTCTAATTCTGGAAAATCCATAACCCAGGTGTGCTAGAGTGGGTGACGAATCAGAATTAACTGACTGCCCCTAGGCAGTACTATGAGAATCCTTTATTGTGATTGGACATGCAAATTAGGAGATGGACGCAGGAAGTGACAAAAGATGGTATCTTTTAAAAATGATGGTAACTTCCTGTGGAGGGAGTTGGCGCTTTGGACTTGGTAAAGGATCTCTGGTGAGACCTCAGACTGCTTCTCTCTGAATTGTCATGTGGGTAAGTTAAGCTGACTTTCACTTCCCTTGGCATTTCTGGAGGCTCTACCCTCAGGGAGGTCTCTCTTGCCTCTCTAACTCTAAAAGGCCTTATGGCTAGAAGCCTTGTTTAATTAACTTCTGTGCCCCTCTGCTGGGGCCTCTAAATTCTTACCTGGTCTGGGTCTCTGGTCTGGGCCAGAGTTTCTCTCTCTCTCAATTTCCCTACCTTCAACCTTTCTAGTTGTAAATAAATCATCATAAAAGTCAATTTTGACTTGAGATTATTCTTTTTTTTTAAATTTTAAACCCCTAACTTCTGTGTATTGACTTATAGGTGGAAGATTGGCAAGGGTAGGCAATATTCAGAAAGCCAAGAGAACTGGGTCTACAACTAAGGGTCACCTACCCATCAAAACTGACTATGTACTTCCATGGGAAAGTATGGGCATTCAACAAAATAGAAGATTTCCAAGTATTTGTAAAGAAAAGACTAGAACTAAATGGAAAATTTAATATCCAAACACAAAAATCAAGAAAAAACATGAAAAGGTAAATAAGAAAGAGAGGGGAAAGAAAAAAAAATAATGTTTTTCATTAAGGGCTTCAATAAGGTCAAATTGTTTATATTCCTATATGGAAAAAATGTTATTTGTAACTCTCAAAAATTGTATTTACTATTATAGTAGTTAGAAAAATTATTCATAGCTAAAGGTTTGGTACTAAGTGTTCTGAGATAATATGCAAAAAAGAAAAGGGGTGGAATTGAAGAAGGCATCAAGAGGAACTTGAAGGAATAAGAAAAATAGGAAAATCTATACTACATAAAGAGGTGCATGGGAAGGGAAGGGGAAGAATACTATTATAAGAAGGAGAGGAAGAGAGTGTTAATAGGTAATACTTTAACCTTACTCTCAGTGGAATCAATTCTGAGAGGGAAGAGCATGTGGGTCAACTAGGGTATTGAATTCTATCTTACCCTACAGGGAATGTGAGAAGGGAAAAACCAAGGTAGGGAGTGGGGTGGGAAATACAAAAAGGGAAGGAAAGAGAGGAGGGAGGGAATTTAATAGCCATAAAAATAATGAGGAGAATAAAAAGGGAGGGGGCAGAAAGGGAAGTAAAATAAGGGTAGGGATTAGGGGGACTGACTAAAAGCAAACCACTGTTCTAAAATGAAATAATAAAAGAAGAAAGGGCAGAACTAGGAGAGGAAATCAAAATGTTGGGGAATACACAGGTGGTAATCATAACTCTGAATGTGAATGGGAAGAACTCACCCATAAAACAGAAGCAAATAACACAGTGGATTAGAAACCAAAATACTATCATATATTGTCTATAAGAAATACAGGAGGCAGTTAGACACACACAGGGTAAAGGTAAAAGGCTGTAGGAAAATCTATTGGGAATTAACTGAGAAAAAGAAGGCAGGAGTTGCAATCATGATATCTGACAAAGACAAAGTAAAAATAGATCTAGTTAAAAGAGATAGGGCAATATAGACAATGAAGAAGTATCAGTACTCAATATGTATTCAACGAATGGTATAGCATCTAAATTTCTAAAGGAGAAAGTAGTGGAACTCAAGGATGAAATAGATAGTAAAACTATACTAGTGGGAGACATGAACCATTTTCTATAAGCTCTAGATGAATCAAAGAAAGAGGTAAGATATATGAACGAAATCTTAGAAGAATTAGAGTTAATAGATAGGGACAGAAAGGAACATAACTTCTTTTCAGCAGAACATGATACATTCACAAAGATTGACTATGTACTAAGGCATAAAAGCATGGCAAACAAGTGCAAAAGAGCAGAAGTAATAAATGTAATTTTTTCTGATCATAATGCAATAAAAATAATTATTAGTAAGGGCACATGGAAAGATAAATCAAAGACTAATTGGAAATTAAATAATATGATTCTCCAAAATCAATTAGTTAAAGAACAAATCATAGAAACAGTGAATAATTTCAGTGAAGAGAATGACAATAATGAGACCTCCTATCAAAACCTTTGGGATGAAGCCAAAGCAGTACTTGGGGAAATTTATATCTTTGAATGCATATATTAACCAATTAGGGAGGGCAGAGGTCAATGAATTGGGTATGCAAATTTAAAAAAGTAGAAAGTGAACAATTTAAAAATCCTCAGATGAAAACTAAAATAGAATTCTAAAAATTGAAGGATAAATTAATAAAATTGAAAGTGAAAGAACTATTGAATTAATAAATGAGACTAGAAGGTGGTACTTTGAAAAAACAAATAAAATAGATGAAGTACTGGTTAATATGCTAAAAAAAGGAAAGAAGAAAACCAAATTAACTGTATAAAGGATGAAAAGGGAAACCTCAATTCTAATGAAGAGGAAATTAAGGCAATCATGAAAAACTATTTTGTCCAGTTATATGACAATAAATACAGCAATCTAGGTGATAGGGATGAATATTTACAAAAATAAAAATTGCTTAGTTTAAAAGAAGAAGAAATAGAATATTTAAATAATCCCAAATCA